>NW_016690227.1:1689954-1707901 GCF_001604755.1 Lepidothrix coronata
AGTTCATTTCCCCTGCTGGTTAACTCTTAAACCAGCACATCAGTTAATGGGAAAATTCTTCCCTGCCCTCCCCCCCAAAAAAAAACCCCCAGGAAATTACAATAGAATTCGTCTTAGAGAATAGAATACAGGCACAAATGGCTTTGTTCCCCCAGTCTGCAGATTATGCTATTCCACTGAAGTCCGACTGCTTTTTCTTTGTTTAAAGAGGAATGTTGCTTAGTGTTTGAGAAAATAATTGCAACAATCTTTATTTGTGAGGCGAGAATTCAATTTCTGCAGAGGAATTTAAATAGCAAGTAAGGATAGTTATCTCTCTGATATTTGATGAATGGAAAAAAGATTTAGCTATCTTGAGGTGAGATTACTTTTTGGAGAGGATGACATTTATTACCTCAAGGACATATTTCAGAAAATCCCTCTTCTTTATCCAGTGGTGATAGTTCTGTTCATCAGAGAAGAAGGCAATTGGGAAAAGAAAAGATTAATTATATTTTTGTGTGCTTGAGCAGGGGCTGCAATTGGTTTGTTTCTGCAGAGGACATCGGTGGAATAATGAGTATGTTCTGCAGAGAGGGAACAATTTATTCAACAAGACTTCTCCCAAATTCTTTTCAATTCTATGGTAAACTTCCTGTCCTCCTAATCCTCATCTGTTAATTCCTTAATAGACAAACATCCTGTCTATTGGCTAGTCAGCTTGAGAGTCCCCTCCTCAGCTTCCCAAAAGCCCAATCATTTCAGAGAGCAGCAGAATTAATGACTTTCTTTGGATTGGTCTCCTGTCCACTGCCTCCTTCCTTATAACCCCAGCCACCTGTTGTGTCCTCCTTCAACCCTTCTCAGCATACCTACACCTCCTCTTGCTGTACTTCCTGCCACTGCTGTTATTATTTGTCCTGCTTCCCACCAAGTTGCCTTCCCTGTGCAGCTGTACCGTTGGCCACAGGTCCTGTGCCTGAATCTGTGCTACAGGGGGTCTTGCTGGGTGATGCTCACTGCCTGCCCTGCCTGCAGTGAGATGGAGAGTCACAGATCTCACACCTTTCCTTCCCGTTCCTGTTTCCTTCCCTTTCCCTTATGACATTAATTCAGTTCTCTGCCTTCTCTGTTTCTCATCCCCTGAGACTTCTGTCTCAGTCAGATTTACTGAAATTGGCCAAGGCAATAAAAAAATCTTTGGAGAAAGCTGACATATGGATAAATAGTGTTATCACATAAACTTCCTCCTTCATTAGAGAAATAGCCCAAAAATGCAGGAAACCCCCCTCTTTCTTAGAGAAATTAATTTTTCCATTTGTATGTAGCATGGAATCAAACTGATATGTTTTCAAGATGTAAGTGAATAGAGTGGAGTAGACTATCATTTTAGACTGTCCTTTCAAAAGGGTGTTACCTGTGTACATGGTCTTCTGCTGGTTAATAGTGAGCCCTTTGAATTCAGACCTACTAATTATACCATGGCAGACAGGTCTCAGGGCATTCTGTCTTCTGACAACTTTTAACTTCCCATGATACCTAAAAAAGCTGGAAGGAAGTCATGGGGAGCTTTCCAGCCACTCTTCCCCAAGCCTGTAGTGCTGCATAGGGTTGTTATGACCCAAGTCTGGGACCTGTCACTTGGACTTGCTGAATCTCATACACTTAGCCTTGGCCTGTCTATCTGCTCTGTCCAGATCTCTCTTCAGAGCCTTCCTGTCTTCCAGCAGAAAAACACTGCCACCCACCTTGGTGTCATCTGCAAACTTAGCAAGGGTACACTCAATCTTCTATCATCAATAAGGATATTAAACAGGACTGGGACCAATACTGAGCCTTGGGGATACCCACTAGTGAGTGTCTGCAAACTGAATGTGGCACCATTCAGCACTAAAACTGTGCTCACTATTTCATGGGATATATATATATATATATTTAATATTCCTTCATGTTAAAAGAACTTATTGTTAACACAGTAAGTTAGAAATATCAAATTTATGCAAGGTAGAGCAAGTGAAGCTGTTAGAACCTCTTTTTACTTTTTTTCTCTTTTCTTCTCAGAACAAAGAATAATCCAGGACAAACAAAGGCTACCACATCACAGGTACGGTTTTACTCTTGAATTTATGGAGTTTTCTCTCCAGAAGTGGTGAGGACTGCCAGTAGCTCAAGTCGGCCAGCTGCTCTAGTCAGGGAAATTTAGCATCTGGGTTTGGGCTTACCAACCATTTTCACTTTAAAGTGACCTTTTTCACTTTAAATTAAGAGGGGAATAAAGGGAGAGAGAAGAAAGGAAAAATGCTGGCAGTTTAACCTTGTGACTTCTGTGCACAATGTACTATTTCAGACGGTTAGCCCTGATGTATCTCTGGAAAATGCATTTCTTTGCTCCCTTGTGACAGACCTCCAAAGCCTTGGTACAGTCTTTTTGGTTATATAATCCCCTAGATAACTCTAGATACATTAATAGCAAAAGCAGCCTTGAAGGAAAATACCACTGTGTGTATCAGTGACAGCTCCAACCTCTCCTTCAAAAAACCCCCATTTTTTTTCTGAAATGGCTTTACTAAGATGGATAGGAAAAGACAGTTTTGGCTTCCATGTCATTCTACATGGAAGTCTAGGGGAAGACCCATTCTACATGGGTCTTTAGTACCTAATGCTTCTGAAGGACCTTCTGGAAGAGCCAAGAATGATTAAAGTCCTTAAAAAAGTCAAGGCTAGAATTATACCTGTTGTGGGAATTTTTGTGTGGCTTTTCTAATTCATTGAATTTATTCAAATGTGTCACAACAAAGTAACAAGGATTGTATGGAAATTTTTCATACAATCAGCAGGATTTTTGAACTGTTAAAGTCCAAGTTTTCTGTGCCTTGCAGAAGAAGCCTGTATAAAGTTTAGGACTCCTGCATGGTCTTTCACACAATGCTTAAATATGCTTATATCTTTAGCAAGTCCCTTGACAAATCTTTTTTCACCTTCATGTGAAGGGAAGACTGGGGAATGAAGTATGGATATGTTGTTATGTATGAGATCCAGACAGATTATTTTGGGAGACTTGATGGAGTTTAGCACTCAAACTGCAGATGTATCTGGAGAGAGACCTGCTTGTAGCCTTTAAGAGGATACTTGAAACTGTTTATCACAGAGTCACAGAATATCCTGAGTTGGAAGGGACCCACCAAAGCCCACCTCCTGGCTCTGCACAGGACAACCCCAAGAATCACACCATGTGCCTGAGAGCGTTGCCCAAATGCTTCTTGAACTCAGTCAGGTTTGGTGCTGTAACCACTTCCTTGGGGAGCCTGTTCCAGTGCCCAGAAACCTTCTGGGTGAAGAACCTTTTCTTAATATCCAAACTAATCTTCCCCTGATACAGCTTCTTGACATTCCCTTGGATCTTATCACTGATCACAAGAGAGAAGAGATCAGAGCCTGCTCCTCCACTTCCCCTCATGAGGAATTTGCAGACTGCAATGAGGTCTCCCCTCAGTCTTCTCTTCTTCGGGTTGAACAAGCCAATTGACCTCAGACCTCAGTTTATTTTGCAGCTATTTGCAGATATTATGACTATTTTATCCATGTATTCTAAGTCCTTGGATATAAAAATTGTGGAGCTTTTGGCCAGATACTTCCAGTTAAGAAATATGCATTACGTATCTTTCACAGTTAGCTTATATTTTTCTTCACCTTCAATCATTTAATTTATTTAATACTTTTTGATATCACTTTCTTCAGCATTCACAGAAGTCTAAGATTAGACTGAAAGTCAAGAATAGCTAAGTTTGGATATTGCATATGCCAGTTGTCTTTTGTCTTTAAAAAGATAATAAATTTTTGTAAAGAAATTATATATTTATATATAGTATATATTTAAAGAGGAAAGAAAGATCTGACTAGTGAGTTTACTTCAGTTCACATGAGATTTAGCAGGAAACACTAGTTATTGAAGCTTTATCTGGGAACATCATCCTGAATTCCCATTTTTTAACACCTTGGCATTTGTTGCTGTGAAGACTGTGAAGTGTTCTGCTGATGTCCTTAAAGGTAAAGGTTTCTAATATCGAAGATACAAGCTGTGGCTACATCTCAGCACAGCTCTTTCTCTCACAGGGTCCCTTCACCCACTTCACATTTGTTGCTGTCAGGGAAAGAGGAGCACTACTGGCAAGGGAAAAAAAAGTGCAGGAAAAATGAGTGCAAAAATCTACTGCTTACTGCTGGAACACTGAATTGATAGCAGTAGGATCACTCCAGTTTCCAGGCAGGAATCAGGGAGGAGAGGAAAAACCAGCTAGTACACAGAAAATGGCAAAGGTCTAGGAAAAAGTGTTCTACACAACAGTAGCATCAGAGATGCCTTGGCTTTCTTATCAAGCCTGTACCTAATCATGTTAATTATTGTTCATTAGTATATAACCCATACTTTTTGTCTACCACAAATAATAACGCCTTATGCAACTTTTTTCCCTGGTCACAGTTACATCCATTTTGGAGGTTGCATATATTTAAACTAAACCAATAAATTTATAGCTTAAAAGAAATTTCAGACTTACTGAGTGCCAAAAAGACGTGCACAACAATTTGCTGTTGAAAAATCATGCCAGAAATTTGAAGGCTGCTCTAAAACTTAGCTAAATTTGACTTTTGATGGCACTGCTGCACAGGAAGATTATTTATTTCTGTGTTATGGTAGCTGGTGAGATGTTGTATGTTGCAACTGCATAGGACTGTGCAGGAAAACACTGTGAGAGCAGAGACAGAGTATGCATATTTGAGAAAATGAGGCACTAATATCTTATTAACAGCAGATGATTATGAAGAAATGAATTCACTGAAGCCTTGAAGAAATTCAAGAATGAAATTGAGCAACAATTCTCTAGTTTGCTATGTCTGCTTAAAACGAGATTCCAAGTGGAATCTCTCACCGTTTTGTCAGCAGTGACTATAGATATGGTTTTGTCATGAAGTGACTTTTTTTTAGAGCCAGAGATTTGTCATAATGTAACTGGCTAAAGTCACATAAATAAAATATGTTTTCACAAAACAAAGAGATAATGACATCACCATATACAAATACTCTGCTCTAGCAACTGGTAGATGATGACTTCAAATACTTTTTTGGGAATTTCAATTAATTTTACATGCTAGTCTGGATTTGACTTGTCAAATATTGTATCTGACTAAAGTAGACTGGGCACCTAATAGCCTTAGGGTTTTTTTGAAGTCCTGGTCAGAAAAAATTATATCAATCTTATTGCAACACATTGCATATGAGGAATTACCGTATGAAGTAAAGGGGTTGAAAATAAGAGGGAAAATTACTTTTTTGAAGAACAATGTAATCAAATTAGACAATGTATTATCTCATTATTATCTTATTAATTAAAATGGCTTTATAGTATGAAATTCATTATTAGGCTACCTGCTTATCAGCAAGGTTGTCATGCAGTATTACTAAACCTGACCAAGATACACACTGTGATTGAGCCATGACAGTGTGTAGAGCTGGCCTGAATTCCACTGAGGACCCTTGGTTTAGTGAGCTGGGTGTTTCTGAGGGCTTGGTTCCCCTTTCCCATTCTTAAAGCATTAAATACAGCAATACCCCTTACACTGAATTACATTGCAATTAATATGCCAGACAGTTTCCCTAAATGGAAAGTGTTCAATGTGCAATTTGATGCTAACTGGTTTAATTGTTGAGGTCTTTATCATAAAATAACATGTAAAATTGTATATGGTAAGCATCAGTGATAGAATAGGAGAATATGAACTAGTCAGCAGAGTAAGATTTCTGCCATTGTAGACAATTTCTTTGTTATTATTTCCCCAAAATAATAACTATCTCTCATTTTACCTATGTACTCTTCCTCTTTTACATTTGTTTTTATTTGCCTTCTATATTCACACAGAGGTAATTGAAATGGATTATATGCCTTTGCTATGGTAAGTGAATTTGCCATAACATATTACTTTGCCATAATATATTACTTTGTGATTAAGTTGTTAAGTCACTGGAAATGGTAGTTTCTTCAGTGAATGTTCCTTAAAATCTTACCATTTCCCTATTAGTGTCAAGAAAGCAACTGCTGCAGTTGTCTCATATGTGATATGATAAGCGGGGAATATCACTCTGGACCACTGTTTTTCTAGCAAGTTTGTTGCTGTGATGACTGATAAGAGCCCTTTTGATCTCCTATAAGGTAAAAGTTGATCAGATGGCAGGAAACACAGTATTGTTACTCAACTGTGATTAGTGACCACATGAAAATCATTTTCCCTGTGAGTGGTCAGCTAGAGTTACTGTAACAGTTTTCTGGAAGAAACATGTAGTTTGTGTTTAGGAGGGAGAAGTGCAGGCCTTGCCAAAAGGAGAGAGTTGCATCCTGGGCAAGTAGATAATTTTGATGCTTGACTTAGTAATTTATAACCCTTCCCCAAAACCTGGTGAAGAGCTGTTCTTAGGAAATGGCTTACTGATGTCCCTCAAAGAGCCTTTACCTTATGGTTATGGTGCAGAAAGACTATGGGAAGCTGATGTGAATGGTTCACACTCAGTTCTAGAAAATGTGTGAGACAAGCCATGGCTTGTTCATCAGATTTCCATAGTGGTTCATCATGAATGGTGTGATTTAATGCATATGTCAGAAGGATTCCAGCATAATTCTCCCTCTGCTCCCAGAAATTTCCCTTATCTAAAGGTCTCAGTCACTTTTTTTTTCTGAAAAGCACTTTATCTGAAAAGAAAAGGTAATGATGCTGACTTCCTTTGCACAGTGTTTTGTGACCTGCTTGTTGAAAAGAGCATGCAAGGGCCAGGTATAGTAATCACTACTGTTCTTCAAAGTCTGTATTTTCTTAGTTTAACCAAAGCAGTTTTGGTAACATCTAGTTTTACTGTTCTACCCTTTATATTCTATTGCCTTTATTTAGTGAATGAAATATTCTGAAATTATCTTCTAGTGTAGAATTCTGGCTAATACATTTACTGTATTAATAGAACAACCAAATGGAAGATTAAAATGCAAATGAGATGAACTGTGTGAAGAGAGCATACTCAATAAACTAGTTTATTACTCTAATACTGTAGTCTGGAAACAATTTTTCAAAGCCTATTAGTATACATAAACGCATTGTTATTTTTGCATTTAAAATAATTCTGAAACCTTTTTGGCAGAAAGTTGATGTTTGAAAGGTTAGGTGACCTGGGTGAAAATAGCTGGGTTTTATGATTGCTATTTATTGCTGCCTTCATGTTTGGTTTATTACACTTCTGGATGTTTTCATTATTGATATACATGGCTAATACCTGTAGAATCCTCTTAGGGTCTTGGAATCAATTGATACATTGTGGTAGTTTCAAAAGTTCATAAGCAAAGTATAAAAAATATTTCCTCTGTGTATGTAATTTCTGAGTTTATTGATCACTTACTCATTATTTTTGAAGGGAGAGAATATAAATACAGCTCCAAATTTACCTTTTCTCTCTCACAACTATTTTAATGTAAGGCAAAATGCATGCTTTGCCAATGATGGTCCTTATGTGTCTCTAAACTAAGGGTGATACTGTTTCATGGAGTTTTATAGTACTGTTCTTTAGTAAACTCTATATATCAATGAGGATATGTGGTTATTAAAGAATACGTGTTATACATATATGTTTTTATGTATGTAATTCATATGCAGTATTTTTCCTGCATAGGAAGGAAAGGCAGGCACCATCTGAAAGCAAAAGTCGTATTTCTAGTGTAAGTACCATACCAGAGAGGCAACAGACCTTTGAATGTGGTCAACAGGAATAAAACACAAATCAAGTAGATATAAGGACCCCTATATGTTAATCTCAGTCAGCAGCCTACTGTGTCACCTTCTTGCTAATTTTTCCTGTTGTATCTCTTATGCAGAGATTTCCAATTCCGAATTTTGTAAACAAAACTTATAGCAAACCTTTGTGAATTCAATATAATTCTGCAAGGAGGAGAAAAAGGTTGTGATTGACATCATGACACATTTCTTTTAGTCATTAATTTGTCTATTCTTACCATAAGGAGAATTCATCTTTAAGTTTTCTACTGGACCCTGATCCTTGACCAGCTTGTCAGCTATAGGTCTTGGGTTCCTGGGACAGGAGAGATTTGAATGGGAGTGGGCTGCGAGGGGGACTCCCATCTTGTTTAGTGGCTGCTACAAGCTCAACCCTCCGTCCCAGCCCATGTCCCTTGCCTCCCTTGTCAGTGCCTGCCCACTGGCCTTGTGTTTCCTGTGCCCCCTGTGACCCCTGTGCCCTTGTTCCCCTGCCTGAGGGACAACCTCACTTCTCTGCTTCCTGATGTTTTCTAACCAAATGTTTTCTTGATGACTTCAGATGCAGTTAGCTGATGCTCTCCCCTTACAGATACAAGTCTTGATTAGATTGCCCAATTCTACAGCATTTGATAAAGCTAAGAATTTGAAGAGCTGGCCAAAAAGATAGTGCCTTGCTTGTGATCTGTTATCTGTTGAAAAGCAAATTTGAAAAGAAACATTCAAAATATTTTAAATTTACTGTTAAGAACTTAAAATGTTTAGTTAACCTGTTTTCCAAAAATCTCTCATTGCAAGTTTCTCTATAAGCTTTCAGTTTTCTGCACCAAGGAGATCTGTCTCAAATCAAACATCATGTGTTTTGAATTCATTCTCTTTGCAGTTGCAACAGGAGTTGTCAACAACATCAGAGTATAATTTAAACTAAGAAATGTAGCCCCATTAGAGAAGCATAAGTTTGTGCCTTCTACTTTACCAGTTACATGAATTCACGAGGCAACAGTTGCAAACTGAAACATGGGAGGTTCTCAGAACATATTTTCATTGTGACAGTGGCTGAGCACTGATAGCTTGTCCAAGGAACCTGTGTGGTGTCCTTTCCTGGAGAAGTTCAAAAGTCATCCAGACATGGGCCTGAGCACTCAATTGGATATAACAAACATGCTGTGAGGACTAGGGTTTAGATGTCACATCTTGGTGTGTTCCAGGGGAACGAAATCTGGAAATGGGCAGGGTACGGAGAAGGCAGTTTGGCCAACAACAGCCAGGGTGGTTAGCAGTGGTTTTAATTGTTCCTTTTTGTTTTGGTTTTGTTTTTTTTTAAGGGGAATTTCAGCCATTTCCTGGGACAAGTTAATCAATATTAAGGCACTTTGTCACACGACAATAGGATGAGTTATCTTGAAATTGATGGAGAGGTTGGAGCTGATTTCCTTTCTAACAGAGACTCATTTAAAAAAGAGAGACATAGTTGAGGTAAAGCCTCTAATTATGTTAATTAGAATAAACCAAATATCTTATTATTTATCATTTGGTTCTTCCATGTTGTTCACATACCTTTAAATCAGCTCAAAAATATAGGTAGGAACTGGGCCCAACAAGTACAATTTAATTACTATAATACATCTTTTTTGACATGTACAGAAGTAAAATGGTCAGCAGGCCATTATGTTTCCTTTATTTAATAAAACTGCATATAAATGACACAATGAGAACTGCTTGCGGGCAAGTTCTTTAGAAGACTGGCAAAAGATGTCAGATGATGCTGTCACATGCACATTTAGATGCCATTAGCTAAAGACACACATATGAAAGACACTGCATAAACACAAAGTCCATTCTATTCCACTTTACTTACAAGTGCTAGTTTCTCCTGCTTTCACAGAATACAGATACACAGTATAAATTTGGGTGGGGCTGCCAAGGAGATTTATTTATACATTAATAAAATTTCATTTGGACTCTAATTCCTCTATGCTCTCGTCTGAAAGTATATTGAATCTTTCAAAATTAAAGTATTGTTAGGTCTTTGCTGAGTCATCATCTGGGAAATCTCTGTTTTCTCTTTTGTAAAAATTACTAACAGATAGTTCTATACGTCTGCATTTTCCCGTATGACAATAAGAAAAACCAATGCTCGATAAAGTGCTTTACCTTGGGTGAAGGTAAAAAGAGCTTTTGTGCCCTCAGTATTGGGCATGGTTGGTTTGAAACATGGGTTTGCAAAGTATTATGCAAATATAGTCTTTCAGAGACATCTGGGCTATTCATTTCAGCAGAGGAAACTGGTTTCTTTCCATTATAGAAACCAGACAAAGAAAATACCATGCAGGAAAACAGGCAGCTTACACCGTAGTTTTCATTTCAGGTGTCTTAAGCCCAAGGAGTAATTCGTTCTCAGGAAATGATTTTAATCACAGCTGAGGACAGCTACTCTGCTGCTTACATATAACCTTCTCTAAGCAATGTTGTTGCTATACATAGACTTGTAACTAAGCATGAAAAGTCCAGTATTTCAAAGGAATATTTGACTGATTTCTAAAATTTGAATTATTTGAATGTGATATGTAGCAGCATGTTCTGTCACTTTATGGAATTCAAATTGTATTTGTTGAAAAACTAAGACTAAATAGAGTTTGTTATATTTTTTTTTATCTAACATATGAAATAAAGTAGCAAAAAATGAGCAGCATAGCACATTATTTTATATATGTCAAGAGGGGTACCTGGGATTTACCTCACAGAGCCTGAAATATGCCCCACTATCATAATCAAACAAGAATAGATAGAGCTTAGCAGGGACTGACTTAGTCTAAGGAGCTTAAACCATCTACTTTATCCACAGATTAATGAACAGGCACAAGTTTTCATTCACACATCACCTTTTTTATTTTTAGGTTTTGCTCTCCTTTCCTCCACCAAGGAAACATTAGGGTTTATTGCTAAATTGATGAACAATTGCATATAAACTTTAAACAATTCTGGTACTTTTTTCCTCCAAATAGGTATAGACATACTAAAAACAACCTAACAATTTTTTAAAAATATTTCTGTGTTTTATATTATCAGTGAATTCCGATGCTTATAATTTTCAGAAGTTGTATTTAGTTCTTACTCTGTGTTGAATTACATTAAGATGAAAATGGAAATAAAATAAAAAACATCAGTAAACTACTATTTGAATAAAAATTAATTAAATATAAATGTGCAAAAAAAGAGTTATTAGAAAGTGTTTATCACTGAAAGAACAGTGCTTCATTAAAACGAAAAGCTGTGCCTGTTCTGTGTAATTCAAAATTTAAAATCTAGCAGAATTCAGATTGTCGTATCTGCCTCATAATTACCTTTTTAGTGAAAAAAGCATACTCTCGGTTTTTTAGTTTCCAATTGGTTTTTTATCTTTATTTATTGATTTGGAATGAACTATCTAATCTAGGAAAAAAATCATTGTGAATCTTCAAAAGTGGCTATAAGTCCTTTTCAATAAATTCTGGTATTTTGTAAAAAATATCTTCATTTTGCTAATCTTTCATTAAAATATAGGCAGTCTAGGTGAGCAGGGCTTAAATGTCACTGTAAGTTAGCTTAGTAGCTTATACTGATATGGGACTTCAGATAAGTTATTATGATGTCAACTAATAATATAATCATAGTAAGAACAACTATAATAAAACAATACAAAAAAGATAAAAAATGTAATTTAAAATAATAGGCATTTAGGTTTTTTTTGGGGGGTGGGATTTAATAAAGATCAGATGTCTGGAGTATGTCTTCATTTTATTATTGCTACTTTCCGTTTATATTATCCATTACTGTTATAGAAATGATTTTAAATCCGAACTGTTGTGTTGTAAAAATGACTAACAGTGTTGCAACCACCAGGCTGCCTTTATGTGCCATGGCACATTGGTGATCTGAAGAAAGACATGTTAGCAAGCTTTCCCTCACAGGCTATACAAGAAAACACGAAATATTACTGATGCTGTTTGTATATAGATAACCTCCAAAATACAGTCAGTTATGCAAAGCCTGCTTGTTGCTAACACTTATAAAAAACTCAATCTCTATTTTGGAGTAAGGATGTATTTTAACCTGTGAATCTCTTTCCCAATATCTCTGTGCTAAAATATTAAAACTTTTTGAGGTGTTTAAGGTTTTTATAGCCCATGAACTTTGACGTGTTTTGGCCAGTGTATGATTTAGAAAATGCCCTTAAGCATGGCCATCTTCTCTAAGACCAGTAGCAGGTTACAAGCAAATTTTACTCAGACAGCTGTGATCGTAACAAAAAATATAGAAAATGTTTTTATTATAGCTAAAACATACAGTTGTTAAAGTTTCAACTGAGAGAGCTGAAATATTACGAACTATCTGTGATTTCAATTAAGAAATACACAAGCTTTGCATTCCTTTACCTCCATTTTCAAGTCACAGTCTTTTCATATAAAACCACTTTTTTTTTTAGGTGTTTTTTTTCTTGGCCCTCCAAATATTTTAAAATCCATTTTGTATGTATGTTCTTTACTGTGTGATTTGTACTAAAAAAATTTGAAGACATTTTCACAGTTCTTTGATGTAGATATCTGCAAAAGGTCTATGAAAGTGGCAAAGTAGTCTTTTATTTTGTTGATCGTATCTGTTTATCTAGTATATATTAAACAGACTGATGTACATCAGCCCAGGATGATTTCTTCTGGAGTTATTGTCTCCAGATTGTCTTTTGAACTATGTAATTTATCAAGGCTTGACTCTGTTCTGCTGAAAGCTTTTTTTTTTCCCAACCTCAGCAAGAGAACTGCTAAAATTATGACTTTCACTGGCTTTTTTTTTTCTTTCAGTAAACAGCACTCCTACATCTCATGATTGCAAATGAATACAATTACGAGAACATTTGTTATTTCCTCACATGCCTGTCTTTTTTGTCTGTGTTTTCTCTATTTTTCATGTTTTGTCTGTATTTTATATTTTCTTATTTTGCCTCCCATTTTTTTAGGAACAATATTGTTATCTAGAATAAGGGCAGTTGTAAATAACTGGAAGGGACCTGATTTCCTCATTATCACAGTTTATCAGTGCTCTATGGAGACTGTAGAAGAAACCTGAAATTGAAAAATGTTCTATAGGCTTAAATTTTATCCCTAGTTTATTCCTATACCTGACTTTCATGAGAATAAATGTGTAAATAATGGAAGACGTTGAAATTATTCACAGAGGATTATAAATAACTGCTCTGAAAAAAATATTGTTTTGGTGGTTAGGTGAGCAAGTCACGTACTAATGACTATTCCAAACCCCATTTTCTATTGTTATTGCCTGTTCTGCCTTTATTTTCTGCTCAAGCCTTTGTCTGTTGGACAAATTGTTGGAAATTCCTTATATCCAGCCAGGACAGGTAACACCACCTCCACTTCTGCTCAGCAGTACAGATCCAATCAGTATGAAGTTTCTGTACAGATTTTGTACACATACATGTGTATCACCCAGTTACTACTTCAGCAGAGCTGGGTTGAGGAACAGGGTCCTATCCTACACTCTTCTCTTTCTCATTTCCAAATGACGGTAATAAGGGATGTGATCATCCTTGGGCTGTTGGCAGACTCTGCCACCACTGCTGGCCCAGATGGTGCCCCATCAGAGAGGGCAAGGCCTGCACTTGAGTCACTGTCAGCTTCCAGTTTAGCCTCCGCTGCAAAGTAGTCTACTTACCTTAATTCCTGGCACACTTAAGCAAAACCTAAAACTAACAACTCTTTAGAGCCATGAAAGGCAAAAACTGCAGCCTTTAGTTGCTGGGTGTCTGAGGCAGAAAGGAAACCCATGTTTTCCAGTGCCATGAGATGCAAAGGTCCACAGGACAATGCATGTGCTTTTCCTTGGATTAGTTTCGAAGCTCGCTCCTTTTGCCTTTGAAATCACACTTATATTTCAATGAGTTGTATTTTCACAACATTTAGAACTCACAGCCTGTGAATATCTCCATAAAGTCAGCAACTGTCCCCATTATCTAAATAAAAGAATGTATAATTTTCTAAAAAATGTCTAGAGGACAAAATGCCAGACTATCTCTCCTTTCCCTGTCCTCTGGATTAAAAAGCTTGTCAAGCAAGAGAAAGAGATTCCAAAATGATTTCTTTTGCTGCAGAATCTCCCCCCTCTGTTCCAGTATGCTTAGATGCAGAGGGGAACCAAGTTCTTAAACATTCCCATAAGCGAGATTAAGGCACAAACGAGGCCAGATGCTGGATTCCAAATCGATAAATTCAACTTTATTTTGTAACAAAAAAAACCCCTGCTGTGGTAGACCCTGAAGGCCCACTGGCCAGTTCACCAGCATCCAAGTAAAGTTCGCCTGGTACCAAGATGGACCCCGACTGTCCGCTGTCTGGTTCCACAGTATCGAAGCAAGATCTGCCTGGCATATCTTATTTGGAAGAGTAAATCCTTGCTGTGTTCTTGATTGTAACAACTTTTCATCTTTTTTACTGGTCTCCCTCATCTGATGGCTTGCTGGGTGCTTCCTGGAGTTTTTGCAAGCAGCTCAGCTCTGCAGCAGCCTAACTGTTGCATCAAGACTTTTTAGCTCCATGCTGGAGGCAATGCAGAAATAGACTCCATTTTTTAATCTGTCCATTACAGTCTTTGCTTGTACAGGAATATAAAATATTTTGGAGGCATTTTCCATTTCACCTGTTGATGTTACTGTAATTTGCTTTAGTTTCATTTACTCACATAATTTAATGCAGGGGTCTGGAGCTAAAAATTTTGTCTTGATCATAAGGGCTAGAGAATTGGAGCAGCACCCAATGGGGCACCAAATTCACATCTGCACTGGGAAATACTAAAAAAGAATAGTGGAAAGTGCCTGTCTAGGTCAGGAAAAGGTGCTAGGTGAACTCCAGGGAAGTACAAGGTATTTAATTCCCATGAGTTGAAGAGATAACCTTTTTCTCCTCACTTTCAGAGTACGTGTTAAAGGAGAACATTTATCTCTGTGTTTTGAGAAACAGCAGCGGGTTCTCCTGTGTTGAATTTAATATTGAACTGGTATTTTAGTCTTAGTCTAAAAATGCTTGCAATAGCTTTTCTGCGCATGAGCATTTTGGTTAAAAGCAAAACCAAAACTCTCACTGTTTTATTTTAGATCTCAGTAAAGCTTGGATGCAAGAAGACACCATGGGCTATTCAACCCCAACGCACGTACCTGCAAGTAAAGAAGAGAAAATTTAAGTGGCCAGGAACAATAAGGTTAAAAAGTAAAAATGTTCCAGTTCTTCCTGGATTGCCTCAATATTTGTTTTTCAATTAAAAAGCCTTATTTTTATTTCGAAGAAGGAATCAAATATTCCTTTTCACCTGTGGATTTGGGAATAAATGAAGTTAATCTAGAACTTGATTTGCAGCAAAAATATCCAATTGAAATTTTGTGGATCACTGATAAATGCCAGCTTCGGCCTTCCCTAGAAGCTTGGGGAAATGAAACAGGGTTGTCTGGAACTCAGTAAGGTAGCTGCCTTTTTTTCACTTTCAGACATGAATCGATTGATTTGATGAAAAGTAATTTATCAAGGGGGAAAGGCAACAGGATAATTTACAGTGCAATGAGATGATTTGCCATCCCTAAAATTGCTTTCCCGAAATCTGAAATTACGTACAGTCCTTTTCTTGGCAAGGCTATTAGTGTGGTTTCTCTTTGCTTCCCACTGCTTCAGCCTCAATCTTCTCTCGGTTTGCGATTTTCAGGTCCCTGCCTGCTCACCCCAGGCCAGATACTGGCAGCAGCTGGCTGTGTACTTCAAGTCCCTTGGCTACTGATCCCACAGGCAGTCTAACTCTGCTTCATCCTACACTCGATGTGCTTTTGCTGCTTCACCTTTCTGTCCCAGCTCTTGACTGCCCTGTATAAACTTTGCTGCTGTCTCTTCGGCGCGTATTTCTGCTACCTGAGCAAAAACCTATGGGTAGTTCCTTGTAACAAGGCATTTCTGAAGCAGTCTTTCCCAGTCCCTTTCCATCTATCTACTTTAAGCAGTTGCCTGAGCCACACTTCTTCACTTTCGATCACCACAGATTTATAAAAAAATCTCCACAATTGTGGAATATGCTCATGTTAGAACTTATTTGTTAAAAAAAATGCCACTGTCAATACAACATTTTTAAATGTTTTAGACCTGCCCATATAATTTTAGAAATCTTTTCATACATCAGATGTCAGGTGAGCACGATTTTTTTCCTCTGGCTTATTTTTAAAAGTTTGAGCACTGAACTTACACTGGAGGGGGAAGTGATGCTATTTTAAATTGTTGCTCAGTTTTGGTGTTTAAGCTGTTCACTGAATATGTCTTTCAACTGCCTTCTTTTTTTTAGAAAATACCCAAGATTTCCAGCTTTTCATTATGGTTAAATTATCTTAAAATTGTTGTCTTTACAACTTGCTTTTGGTACTTTCTTTTTGTTATAATAATCTAGACTCAGTGTTCTTGAATCCATTAATTAAACATGTCTGTAAGGGTTTGCTTATTTTGAACCTAAGAATTAAAAAAATATTTGAGACTGTTTTTGAACCAGGTCTCCCATACTAAGTGGAAAAAATACCTCAAAGATTGGTGCAGAAACCCCTGATATGTCCCTTAGGCAAACAGTTCAGCTCTTTGAATTGTACCTGATAAAAGAAAATACACTGTTGAGTTGCCAAGTGCATTTTAAAATTTTACTACTTTATTGTGTTATATGCAAAAAGTAATATTCCCTTCCCAGTCTAGATGAACATATAACTGTTTTCAGAGGTTTTCTGTGGACAGAGTTAATTTAGTAAGATTTCTCTCTCATCTCTTCTCTTATTACTCTGTCTGTGTTTCTTCTCCCCCCACCACTACTATCTCAAGAGATGCCTTAAATTACATTTAGTCTGGGTAAGATAAATAAATGGGGAAAGGAAAGAGCAACATAGTTTGCCTTAATGGAGATGAGCTGAGAATTTCCTTGGAAATTGTAATCTGAGGGTTGAGTAAAGGATAAATTGAAGTTGTTACAATTTCAGTGAATAGTCAGCATATTCCATAATTGAGATCAAAACATTGTACAGCAGTACACATCTTTTTAAACAGGAATGCTTGCATTCCTATTTTTGATAAAAAATTAGCTTCACTGTATTGTAACAAAAAATTAAATACAGATTTCTTTTCAGGTGCTGAAATATAACCAGAATCTCAGATCTGGTACTTCCTTCGTAATATTTATTTACACCACTGAGGACAGGAAGAGGAGATGTAGACAAGTTTACTTTTTTTCTTTCTCTGCATCTCTCATTTTCTTACAAGGGCCTCTTCTTTAGAGCAGTAACATTAACTGTTCAGGTTTGAGTATCTTTCCTCCACACTGAATACTCTTTTTGTCTGTGGCAGTCCCACAATATCAGACTCTGAAAATCCAGGCTGTTTTGGAGAGAAAACCTAACACTTTGCCCATGTGTATTTGTAAACCACAAACAAATAGTATTTCCTATTCATTATTTAATACGTAGAATCTAACATGGAAGACCCAGAAGACCTCAGTGAGAGTGAGGCCTCCATGCGATGCTGATAGGTACATGGTAAGTCTGTTCTCAGAGGAGCTTCCAGAAGGGTAAATCAAGAGAGCAAACAAAAGAAAAGAAATATTTGATGTGACTTGCCCTAGTTTTCAGGGAAGGTGACTTAAAGAATTGGGAATAAAACACAACTATTCTGACTCACAGGTTGCTACTCTTTTAACTAGAATTTAGTTTTTGGAAGCACCTCAAAATGTCATTTTCATTGTCAGTGAAAGAGTTGAGACAAAACATTCCTAAGTAAGAAAAGGTAGATTATCATAGAAATACTGAAAAAAGATCAACTAGATTTATGAAGGATTTGCCATGCAATATAGCTAAATTCCTTAGAGTGAACTGCGTGATTTGGAATAAGGTTTAAGTACGAGACATTTGTAAAAGTTTGATCTTCTCTGATTCCTACATGAGGATAATTGCAATCTGTCAGTGGAAATGTATCTTGAAATATCTGGCAAATAAAAGCAGCTCTCAGGTTTTAACGGTGTGTCCTAGTTAGGACAGCTGAGTTCATCATGGTATGGGTGTAACCCAAAACTGTGTATTCTATAGCCTTCCATGCCATTTCCCAGAAACTGT
>NW_016690227.1:1714019-1716717 GCF_001604755.1 Lepidothrix coronata
ACCTTTGCTGGACTTTCGATCACCGCTTCTGACCAGCCTGCAGCAGCTCTCCCACCGGCGGGTTTCTCCCCTCTTCCTTTGCTTTTGACTCAGGCGGGGCCCAGGGAACACCACTTTGTTCATGCCCCAGGGTACCAGGTTGTACATGTGGGTTTTGTGGGTTAGGACCAATTGTTTGTTTGTGTGATTGTGCTTGCTGTGTTGTTTTAATAAATTGTTATTCTGACTTGTGGTCTCTCCTTTGAGTTGAGTTCATTTCCCCTGCTGGTTGACTCTTAAACCAGCACACGGTGTTAATGAATGCGTTTTGTATGTTAAGAATGTTTCTTCAGGCTACTGAAATGAATATCTGATCTGGTCAGAAATTCTGGTTCAAAAGAAGTTAAAAATATTTAGTAGGTTGGAGAAGAGATTACTGAAAAGAGGAATGATTGGAAAAAACAGAAGTTTTATTTTTGTTTGCTTCTAAAGCCTAAAAAATGCACTTTTGCCTAGAGAATGAGAATCTTTCCTGGTTGGTTGCCATGCAAAGTCTTACTAATTTTTAATTATTTATTTTACTGTTATAAAAATCATATAAATTTAAGCAAATTGAGTTCTAATTATGATGTAATGAACTGAAATCTCCAGGTAACTTAAGTGCTCCTTCTGTTCTCCTGCCCTCGCATTTCTTTCCTCACATATTGTCAGTTCTGTGAACTGATCTTGAAGTGAATGGGATCTATCTTCAGGTATTTTTCAGGAAACCTCGCTTTTTGAATATAATAGATATAAGTGATAAAATATTACTCTGGGAGAGGAAAGCCAGAGAGAATTGTGGAACAGTTCAATTATCTGGGTAATGAACATGTTGATATTTAACACAAAAGTTCTCATAGGTGTTCATGTTAATTGGTGTATTAATAGATATACTGTCATGTGTTTTACAGAAAATATGCTAACATTCATGGTTTGATACAGTGGAGATTAGAAAGAATGCCTCCCCCCATTCTGAATAGGTTTCTGTTAAGTCTAAGACCAGACCTTCAAAAATTATCAGTGCCTTAACAGTTCTGTAGTTATATTGCTGAGTTTTCTGATGTTGATTATGGGATTAGTCCCACAGACATCATACATAAGGAACACTCATTGAAACTGCTGAGTCATTTTGGAGGGGATAGTAATTTAAGCCAATTACCTTGAATTAACTGAAACAGATGTGTTCCGGGGTTTGGCAAAATTAACCTGTAAAAAAATTAAAATAAGTAAATTACTAGCCAGCTAACTTGATCTATAAATTTCTCTCTAGAGTGATCTAAAGGAAGCTCTGGGTACAGAATTGGGCTGGATGTTTAGCAGCTAATTTGCATCTTAGCTTCTATTTGCCTTGCTACAGTGGAAGAATAATTGGAATTGCATGCACTGCATTAAATGTGTTGACTGAAGCTGTAAATTGGAGGAGATTGTATTTAGTATATAAATCTGGAGAGCACTGCCAGGTTTGGTCATAAATATATAACTTTCTGAATTCTATGACAGATAATAAGAAACATGTCAATGAGTGATGAAATGTAGATTTCCAATTATTTTAACAACAATAAACTGCCTTTTTGGCATGTATTTATTACAAATGTTTCAGCATTTCTACTTGAAAAAATAGAATGGAGGACACATAACCAGAGGGGATTCCTGGGTGAATAGCAAACTAATGTGTTCAAAATTCCAGTGGGAAAAGGAAGACTTATGTTTGTCTTTTGCAGTAGGAATTAATTCACTCTGTTATTTTCTTTCTACTGCTGAAAGGAAGAAATCTATTTTTCAATATTCTGATAGAAGGAATTTATTAACCTGGTTTGTCTGTGACATCACAATAAAAACTTTTGGAACTATAAAGAATTGTGATATTTTTTAAAACTGTATAAAATGACTGAAAATATGTAAGGCTTTTTTTTCCAGTCAGGATGCAAGAAGGACAACAATCTCATTATCAAAGCCGAATACCGTCAGCTTTGTCAAGGGACCACCTACTTTCACTTTCATGAGCTCTCTGGGAAATTGTAGAGTTTTGATGCTGCAGTAAATACAGCCACCTCTTAGGAGGGAAAAGATTTATATTAATGAAGATGGGCTATGTGAACACAAGCCTATGTTTAGCTGTATTGCAATGTCTCATAAAAAAAAAGAAACTGACTTACTACTGAGAATTAAGGTTGGCGCAATAAACGTGTAAAAGCTGCCTGCTGAGAGACGTGCTTCCTGCTTGAGATGCTCTCCTCAAAGTCAGGCCATCCTCTTCATACTTCACCTCTAAAATTCTGGGCTAATTGTCCCAAAAAAACACACCTGATTCATAGATTCAATGGGGGCTGGGAGCATGAGGTCTTGTTGAGTTTGCTCCTACAAAGGGAAAAAACACAAGAGCTCTGTGCACTGTTTTCATTCAGGTACTTCCAGAAGGTGGGGATAACCCAGGTTGGTATGGGTTGCATGAGGATTATGAAATGTTTCCCAAGATATTTCTTTGGTGTTTAACACACTATAGGTAGCAAATGAAAAGAGAGCTTTTGTATTTTGCAAGACCGGGGGATCATTATTACATTGTTACCACAGTAGGAGCACGGGGCCCCTGGTGGTCTAGTGGTTAGGGTGCAGGACTCTCACCGCTGCGACCCAGGTTCGATTCCCGGCCCCCCGGGCAGATGGAGCTCGTCAGCCCTGT
>NW_016690227.1:1716757-1730898 GCF_001604755.1 Lepidothrix coronata
AGATGAACCTCAGGATTAAAGGGTGGGCTCAGTTCAGCGCACGCTGGGTCTCACCTAAAAAATCCACTGCGCAGGCTCGAAGGGTAAAGACCTTTCCCAAATCTTCGCTCGCAAAGACTGGCCATATCAGGAGCACTGCTGTAGAGGAAGGGAAACCTGGTTGGCATTGGAGAGAATTCATCAACATTTAGAAATCAGATTTAGATACCTTTTCAAGTCAGAAGCAACAACAGCCAGGTCTAATGATATTTTAGCACCCTCTGTACTTATGAAGGTGGTACAGCCACATGTATCATTAAAGGGAGTAATTTCAAATTTGATTACCTGATTTTATACTCAGGACTAATAAATATAAATGTGTTTTTTGTCATTTGTTTGTGTTTTTAAAATGTGTATGACATACAAGATCTGTGGCTTTCTTTGCAGTTCTAGCATATGTAACTGTCTCTGCAAGAAAAGCCTTGTGTTGAAGAACATGAACAGTGATGTTTTATTGAGCAGTTACTTTTTAATGACATTTTGTAGAAGGCCTCCATATCAAACATACACATGAGGTAGAAAGCCAGTTGTGTAGGTGAAGGCTAATACAAAGAATGAAAATTATGCAGATCACATGGAAATATCCTTACTTGACATACAGCACACTACAATGTGTTTCTAAAATGTGCTGGTTCGGCTGATGCTGAGCTTCTATGCTGTTAACCTTTATTATGTCAGATATTGTGGTGACCCACATACTACTATGAATAATTTTAACTGAAGCATAAGTGTGCTTTGGAGCACAGCTTTATAACATATGGTATTTTTTTCTGTTAAAATATTTCCCCAAATTACTTTGTTTCTGAAATATATGTATAGATTTTTATACCTAATTGTCTATTTTGGCTGTAATTACATTCACCTTAAAATAAGTAATGAAGTCTGTCGATATTAAATTTGTTTTATCCCTCATATATTTTTAAGGTTCCTCCTTTTTAAAAACACCTCCATAAATGTCCATTCTTTAAAAATATAGAATTAATTTGTGCCAAGATGAGATATGTTTACAGTTTACTCAGAGTAGGGATTTCCGTACAGGAACAGCACTTGTTTGTACCTCTAGTTCATATGAAAAGAGCTAGAAGCTCTGAATTATGCTTGGGAAAAAAAAAAAAAAGGTACTAAATAAGATAAAAACATGCACAACCACGATAGTTGTCTCTTTTTCTTGCTTGTAGTCCCTCTTGTAGTGGTGAATATCCACATTCAAAGGTGGATAAATTAAATAAGGATACAGAAACTATTCAGAACCCAGGAGATTTACAATTGTACACCATACTCATGCAATAATTTCAATATGTTAAATACAGAAGTTACCTTGTCACAGTTTTATTGCAGAAGTTCACTTCTTACCTTCTGCTAGTTCTTTTCTTTCTTTGAAAATACACATAAATAAAATGTACTACATAAGCATTGAGAGTATGTTACTCTTATAGTAGAATAAACTTTCTGTCATCTAGTGATTACGTTGTAAACCAAAATACCATTTTGATTTCAAATACGTGACAAAAAATGAAATATTTCTAAATTGTATGCTGCATCAGTTGAAGATTATATTACAATAGAGGAAGGGAAACAAGATTATTTTCCAAATTTAGGTAACTTTTTACTAACAGTTACCATGAAGATTAGCAAGGTTATTATTCATAAATGAGTCATTTATTCTCCAGTTGTAACAGCACTAATGCAGATTGAGCAGGAACCAAAAGATGAGGAAGTTCAGTAATGCTTCCCAGGTTAACTGAAAGGCTCACCAACCTTTAATTTCTTGGTGTTTGTTTCTTTCATTTAATTTGGAAATGCCTACTGAGGCACAGGCAGGTGTCTACAGTGACTCAGGCGTGCATGGAAGAGCAACTGATCCATCCAGAAGGTGAATAAAGTCCAGTCTCAACCCTGAGCCATCTCTTTTCAGTAGAAGTAACTCATTTGAGAGAAAGGTGAATAGATACACAGATGATCTGGACTAAAGAAAAAAATGCAATTAAAGCTATGAAAAAATGATCTAATGACCAAAGCTGCTTTGTGTAGCATCTGAAATTACATTGTATTCCATTATATTATATATATATAATGTATATATCATTACATTTTAACTGCTGTGGTGAATATGACTTCTGTGACTTCTGTGTTAGTTACCATGTTTTTCTGAAAAGCAATGAGGTTTCTGTCATTCGATGGATCATAAAGATGTAGTATGCATAGTTTGGTTGGTTTTTTTGTTTTTTACTTTAACAGAAGCTCCCTTTTCCCCTTGAACCAAGATAGGAAGTTATGAATTAAGCAAAATAATTTTGTAAGAAGAAAACCCAAAAGAATGTTTTATAAAAACTCTCTAGTGAAAAAAACCCCTACTTGATTGACAGGTACACAGCTGAAGATGAGTGCCCTGAGAGCACTAATGAGCATTAATGGTCCTGAACAGCCTCACCAAGGACCCCCACTGACCCATAAGAGCAGGAGTCCCATTTCAGCTCCTGACAGGGTACTTGCCTGGGCCTGACCTATGTTATAGGTTCTGTGCCTTCATACTTGTGCATCTGCAGAAATTAATAGCTTTTTATCCACTTTAGGTATTAATTCACTGAACTATGAGACAACGTAGTAAAGAAAGAGGTAGGTTTGAAAGTAGAATTTGTTCAGGTTAAACATAACTATAACTTACTGCCTAGTTTAGGCAGTAGATACAAAATTCTCATAAACTGAAATGCTTTAATAATTACCTATATGTTTTGAGGCATTTTGATTTAAGTATCTTGTCAAAATACCAATATTACAGTATCTACAGTCAGACATTATGTTTTTAAAGAAAAAGACTTAATACTTTAAGTGATTCCATGATTCTAAGTAAGGAAAAGGAAGTCTTGTTGAGATCAGTAGACATACAGCAAATATTCAGCTCCGTTGGTGGTGCTGGGGAGGGAAATACAGACTTCTTCCCCTGAATACTGAGCAATTTCTTTATCTCTAGGTAGTTAATTCTGACTTTTATATGAAACACTGTGGCAGTGAAGGACAGGCTTTCCTATTTGAAACATTAAATGATGTGGATAAAGTCCTAAATTTTGGCCTAGAAGAATTTCTAGTGAAGTGAAGGCTATGCTAAAAGAGAACTTTCTGCAGGTCTCTATGCACCTCTGTAGGGATGGCGTTTGATCTCGGTCTCTATGTCCTCTTTGGAGAGCTGGGCCAGGTGATTTCTGTGAAAGTGGGAAGCAGTTCTGTATGCTGTGGGAGAGCTTATTAGATGCTGGTAGGAAATGGAACAGTTAGTTCGAAAATCTGGGAACTCAAGATCTGAGGGGAGAGGGACAAACAGAGCTGGGCAGCTCAGGGACTTGGAATAGACTAGGGACCCTCAGGGGTGATCAAAGCAGATGAATCTCATGAGGTCTTGTAAATCAAGTTACTAGCAATGCCCTGTACAGTGGATAGAGACAAGACTTGCATGTAAAACTTTAGTATTGCTATTTTATTTGCTTAGACTATTTTGCAGAACTCTTTATTCCAGCCTAATTGAGTCAAGTCCTTCCTTCCCTCCTTTTTATTTTAAAGCCTTTGGATTATTTCTGGGAACTGACCATAGGGGAAAATCTCTAGGCAGATCTAGTTCAAGGCCCTTGTTGAAATGTTATCCTGATGTAAAAGAACTAGTGAAAAGCTGTATGCATAAAATATGTAATTTTGTGTAATTTTTGCAACGTCATGAAAAATGTATGTTGTATTCTATAATCAGGTTTTAGAAAGGTAGTTGTAACTAGATTGAGAGAGTTTCTTTCTTTAAACTCGTACTGTAATTTGCTGTGCTTTTTGGAACAGTCCCAGTTCTCTTTAACTCTGGAGAAAAGGCTGACTGGTGTATATATATATTTAAACTTTTATTTTGTAGGTTACCTTATACGATGCATAAATCAGCAGCATTAATTCAAGAGGGTAACTAAAATTTTGATTAATCAGTGTGCTTCCTCTGTAAATCTTTTCCACTGTAAATCTTCTGAATTTTGGTGTCCTATACAGAAAACAGCTGTACATTTGAAAAAAAAAAAGTTGCTCTATATTTTCTAGGGCCTCAAGTGTTCCATGTTTTTATCTTCTAAATCAAGGAGAAGATATCTTTTAGATTAAGTTTGAATTTAGTAGCTTATTATTATTAGCAGTAAGGGAAAAGTAATTATACTTGAAAGCTGAGGACACCTGATGTGGAAATCCTCTGTCGACAGAAAATATAGAACATGACAACAGTTTTCAAGTGAAATCAACTTTAAATGTCATCATTAAGTACGACATTGATCATTTTGTGGAACCATCTTATTAATGTGAGTTGTTTGGCATGAGGGATTTAATTGAAAAGGCATTCTGAAAGAATCACGTTGTGGGTCTTACAGCTGAAAACCAATAAAAGTGGTAACTGTTTAAGGAACTTTCTATCTTTAGTTGAAACCATCATTTAAAAGTGACAGGATTATTTTTAAGGGATAATATAGGAAAAATAATGGATAGCATCATTGTAACACAACAATGTAGTAACTTCAACGTGAGCTCTGAATTTTGGACAAATAAAACAGAACTGGTCTTTGATATGTTCTAGTATTTTTAGTCTCTTTAAAAATACTTGGAAACTCAGAGATATTTTTTCTGTTTTTAAGAGTATGAGAATTAGTTACTAGATTGTCTGCAGAATTCCTTTTCATGGATGCTATTGGTGAAGCCATATTACCACATTTTACTTACAATTTCAACTTTGCACCTAATTTTTGTCTCTTGTGGAAATATTTTGTCCCTTAACTGTGATTGCTTGTGCTTTTTAGAACATATATTGATTGTATATTGCATTTTGTAATAATTTTTCTGTAAGATAGTAAACCAATTAAATTAGAATTGGATAATGTCAGATTTGCTGGTCTTTATTTTAATGCTACTAGTTTATTCTATATTCTACGCTCTGGAATATATATTCTGTCCTTAAGAAGACTATACTTGGTTTTGTTAGTCTTAAGTGTGGATGAGATGGTTTCTTTCTTAATGTTCACTCAACCCTCCAAAATTTAAAATACCTTTACAACTACCTTTAAACCTTGATTTTAATCTGTTTTTAGGTGCTGAAGATAGCTGACTTACTTTCCTGCACTAAACTGTTGAGAAGATTCTTCCCTGAAGATTCTTCACTGAAGAATCTAGGTAGTCAAATGTTTGGAAAGATCAATCCACCTGCTTTCCAACCTGTGAGTGTAGGTTTAAGAGGTGGATTTTTGAAAGGTACATATACGTATACGTATGCATGAACATACATCGAAAATGTTGTTTTGGGATAGAAGGAACTTTTCTGAAAGTTACTGTAGTGTGCTCTAGAATAGTCTGTGTTAACCATTTAAGGTATAAAAATGGTCCTCGCCTGGGATGTGCTTAAAAGGGTGGATTCTTCCTGCTGTCTCCACTCTCTTCATTTGTTTAAGCTCGAGTTACTGCAAGTACTACAAGTACTGCACACATTGCAGTGCGCAGAAACAGAAGCAAGAAAAGGCAAAGTTATTGGTAAATTCCCTCAAACTTGTCGAGAAAGGTAGGCTACCATTACAAAAATATGGTCTTTGAGATAGGTGTTAGATTTTGTAAACTATATGAGATGTGATCTATCTTATATGATTTTATTGACTCCCATGCTAGTGGTGGTCCTGACAGGGCATCCATTCTGGCTGGAGCATTCAAAGGCAAGTGCAGCTGCTCTAATCACCTCAGGTCAGTCATGCTTTCATAAACTAAAATGATTTTTGACAAGATGGAACTTAATTTGGAAATTGTTGTATATTAAAATTGTAAATTATGCAAATGGATTTGGCATGCAATGGCTATATTTGAAATCTGCTTTTTTTACCTCTCTTCAGTTAATTGAGAAAGTTTGGCAACAAAAGGCCTCTCTTGGTGACTTGTATAACTAGTGACTGCTCATACCTGGTAATCTTGTACCTAAGAATATCATCACTCTTGTTCACCAGAAATGCTCATTAAACAAGCTTAAATTTGTTCCATTGTTTGAAACTTGACTATCCCTGCTGGACTGTGATGAATGCTGCTCATTGCTTATATTAAGCTTTCAGCTTTGGGAAAAGTACAACACTATGAAATGTTTCAGACTATTAGGTAAAGAGGAGGTAGTCATTTAAACAAATAGTAGAGTTTTAATTAATTAACTGGCAAAGTCTAGATGTACTACATACTGTTGGACTTATAATAGTTTAGAAATAATGCTGGGCATGGAAATGTTTTCATACCAAAAGGGGAGAAAAAAAATTGTCCATGGGTATATTCCCTGTTAGCTGAAAAAATAGCCTGAAATTGCATGCTGTACTGCTTCTGATTGCTTTGGAGGCTTCTTTCTTTTCAAAAGCAACGCAGCTACCTTGGCCATGCAGTTGCCCAGGTGGTGTTTCCAGTGTTGAACCCAGTACGAAATAGACTGCTCTTCACTGCAGATCAGGTAATACTGAGCCAGCCTGTGAGCTCCTAATTGGGTGATTAATATGAGAAATGGAGGCTATAACTTTACATTTTATGACATTGAACAATGCAGCATACGAGTTCCCTGCTATGTTCTGTAAATAAAAGAATAAATAACACAAAAGCTGCTTATAATTTCACACACAGTGCTAATACTGAATAACTGCTCTTTAATGGCATTTTTCTTCAAAGAGTTTTCATTTGCTATGCTTAAATTGCTAGGAGTGCCTAGTGAGTTGACTCCAGAACTTGTAAGTTTTATGCACCAGGAAAGGGAAAACAGGAAGAAGATCAGTGCTTTAGCTAAGATATTTGCACTGTACCATTTAAGTTACAATTGAAAGGTAAAAAAGTTAACAATAGAATTAAGTTGCAAGATTATTATAGCTGGTAGAAGGAAGAGGAATGGCAGAATAGTTTGTGTTGAAGCAGTCTGAGCAGAAAGACTATAAGAATCTGAATATTTCATGCTTATAAAGAGTGTTTTGTTTCAACAAGGCTCAGTGGACTAGAATAAGGTTGGTACAGTTGCATGTATCTTTACTTCAAGATCAGAATTATAACAAGTGATTTATGCAAAGTCCCCATAGTAGAAGAGCAAATCTTTTTGGTTATCCATACATGTTTAAGTTTGGGGGTTGTTTGTTTGGGTTTTTCATGATTATTTTTTTAAATGGGGAAAAGCTAAATGTGAAGCTAATCCTACTATTCTAAGTAGTAGCTATGTATTCTTATGGAAAGATTAATCTACAGATGCACTATTTTATGTAGTTTTCAAGATCCTCAATCAATTGAGTTTTGTGCAAATGTAGTAAATTTTGTTGGTGGTTTTTAACTTTATTAGTATTCATTCTGAACAGAAACCTTGGCTCCATTTTTAACTCTCGTTGCCTGATAATTCATCATAATTTGGCTCCAGATAACTTTGGCATAATGGAACAGAGTTATCTGTGTTGTAGCAGAAGCCCATATAGTAAGCTTAGGTTAAGCTTGGTCAGGAATACTATGATTTGTTTAAAAACAAAGCATGTCTTTCCATATTATTAAGCAACCAGAATGCTAGAATAAGTTGGGGTGTTTTTGATTGCAACAAAGGCAGTATTTTTGGAAAGATTCAGGTATGTAAGTTCAGAGAATGTATCTGAGCAAATAGCCATATGAAAGGAACATAATTGTTTCTCAGGCACAGCAGCTTAATACTAGAGGAGCTGCCTTTTTTGTTATGTTTTAAAATTCAGATTAAAAAACCTTAATAATTTTTCACAGTATGTTGTGCTTTATATGCTGAATTTGTTAAGTATGGGTATGTGTAAAATAAAAAAGGTAATTTCTTACAGGTACCACTTTCTTTGAAAAATCAAATAATTATCCATGTCTTTGAGATACGGCCAATTATTGTGTGGTCTCAGCATGTGATGGAGATCCACAACAACCTTATTGAACACCAGGTGTGACACTGGAACCATCTACTAAGTACAGTAAAACTGGATGTAGTTTTTACTTTTATTTGCTTTGTAAACAGGATCCTCAAATTTGAACACTAAATAAATCTTCTGCAAGGTATTTATAAGTCTATTAACCATAGATTAGTAGCTTCCTCAAAAAAGGAGGGTTGTCTGAGGTTGAATGCTGCACGCTCAGGTTTGTTTGACTTACAAACTAGCCATGTCCCATTCTAGAGTATATATGAATGTTATATGATCTGTCAGGCATCACGAATGAACTATACAGCTTTGTGAATTATTGTGCCTCATCTGTGCTGGAGTACCTATTCATGAATACATCCTTAACTGCTCTTACGGCTGCAGATATGCTGTAAAGCACATTAGATTAAACCTTTCATTAGCATGATTGAGTTGTAATAGCTTAACAAGTTTCCTCCCTTCAGCTAACCTTTGCTATCCATTAGTTGGGTGCATGCTTTGCCTGTCAAATTGAGAGATAATGCAGTTTAGTTTCAGATTTGAACTAAGTCCTATTATCTCACATTTTGCTCTTACATTGAAGATTAAGCTAGATTGTGTTCTCTTATAATTGAAGTGGGCTAAAAGCATGCAGGCAGATGGCTACTTCAGCCTGGCAGCATAACACATTAAGATCATGATAACTTGCTAGTGTCTGAGCCAGGAGTGTGCTCTCCATTAGTTCTACAGTTCCTGCTGTTGTGCGGAAAAAAAAAAAAGGCAGGATGTGAAATTGGAACAACAGGTAGAACAGTGGTGTGGCAGAAGTTTGCAGATGTAGTTTAATGGGCTTTCTAGAAATGGCTTCTTTCTCTGTACAGAGTTCTAAGGTGAACTCATTCCTTTAAGTTGTGTCCTTTATACTTTAGAGAATTTTTTTTTATTTTTTAAGGGAGAAGGGGGTGGTATATGGTGCAGTTGCAATAATAATAGCGCCTTTCAGGGATACCCTGTCAAAGGAGCATGTCAAAATGCTGTGAGGAGAACAGACGGTTTAAAAGCCTTGAAGGAACGGAACTGGAGAGTCTACTAATGAAAAAACTGGAGGAGAGTGATAGTCTTTATTCAGCTGGATCTCAGGGCTGCCAATTTCTGTAACAGCAGTAAGCTTGAAATATATGCACATTCTTGACTGAGCCTCAGAGTACATTTTATCATTAATAACCTTAGTACCTAGCCAAGAGTATTCTGCCAAAATTTGCTGGATTTGAAAGGCCAACTCAAGGTATTTCTCCTCTAATAAATGAACAATAAGAGTATCCTTAACCAGAGGCCCTACGTGAAGAGGGTATTAGAGAATTTGTCCTTTTGTCCACTTTTCTCTGTTCTTGAGTCTTTACTGCAAAACAATTAAACAAATAATATCATAAATATGAGCTTTTCATTTCTGAAAATGTTACACATTGTCTTGAAGGCTAATTCAGGTACCTACTCTTTGTCTCCTTGGCTATGCTCTGTCTCCCATGAAATGTTGATTTCCTCTCAAGCTGTAATTAGACATATTCCAGATGGGAAACAGCATGTGAATGAAAGTGGGATCACAGGTGCCTTTGTCTTTAATGATATAACCTTTTTTTTTTTCTTTGTATCCTTGTATTTTTGTTTTATACAGTCAACTCTTTTGTGCTTGAAGTTTATAGTGAAAGAAAACTGAAGGCAAGTGACACCTTTTAGAAGCTCCAGCTCAACTGTAGCATCTTGTTACCATGTGTTAAAGGCATCATCTAATAGTTAAACCAGGGGCTCACTGTGTCTCTGATCTTTGTAAATGTGATCAGCAGTAACTTGGCTGTGTTCAGCAACCTGGTCTCTTTCTGACATTCAGGAAATTTAAAAATCAAAACCCCAGGACCCCATATTATTTATTAATGTTTTGAAAATTGTTATGAACAGAAGCAATTTAGAGTACCAGGATAAAAAGTGGTAGAGTGCCAAGTATTTTATATAAACATAATTTTGGAAGGTTATGTTCACTGTGGATGAAATTAAAGGACCTTTATGTTATGAAATATTCCTACTGCAAATGAGAATAAGTTTCTGCTTTCCCTAAAAACTGATTTGCAGTTATCATGCATGGAAAATCTGTCCCAGGATTACTTCATAATGTATGGGATTAAAACATACCATTTAAAGGGGAGACATGAGATAATACGCATCAGTAAACTTAGAAATTCCAGTAATCTGTGCGCTCCTGAGAAACCCAAGGGTGGGATGGAAATCAATTTCTCTGCACAAAATAGAATTCCCCATAAATGATAGCGTATGCACTATAGTAGTATCAATGTATTGTATTCCTTTTTGTACCCTCTCTCCTTTTGTAACATCATAGATTTGGGCATGTGATAGACCACTTGCAAATGCTTATAAACATCTGAGAAATCAGTGGTGTGTACAATGGTTTTAATGAACCTCTGAGGAAGCTCCATAGTCGTGTTTATTTTGGAAGTAATGACTTGCTTCATATAAAGGTAATGTGAAGGATGGTTGAAAAGGTATCATTTATTGCCATGTGGTTGCCACTGTGACTTATTTTAGTGTTTAAAGTCTTCATTGGCCACAGTTCATGGCTGTTAAGTGAATTTATTTCTGTTATGTGATTTCCAAACATTCCAACATTCTAATGTTGCTGTTGGTAGAACCTTTGTGGCTATTTCAGGCTTTTTTTGTTTGTTTGTTTGTTTGGGTTGGGTTTTTTTGTTCCTTTTTTGTTTGTTTGGTTTTGTTTTGTTTTGTTTTGTTTGACACTGCAATGTCTAGAGATATCAATTTTATACTGAAGAAATACAGCACCTTCAAAGGATTCTGAAGTGATCAATGTCAACTACAAGTGTACAGTAAGTGAGATCAATAATTCAGTCAGTAATGCTGAGAAACTAGTCAAGTGACTTGCAAAAACGAAAAGTAAGTACTATGAGAGATACTAATCACTGTACAGATGCAAGGCCTTGCATTTTCAAAAATAAGTAGAACAATGAATATACTGTTAACTGTAAATATCCCAAATATCTGTCAAGTGATTCCATCCTCATGCAAGAGGTAAATATATCTTTAGATGAGTAATTTCCATGTAGTCTTATCTGGGGCTTTTCCAGCACGGACATACACTCACACACACACACACACACACACACACACACACACACACACACATAGTCTCTGACTCTTGCCGCTTCACATATCAAAGAATTAAAATCTTTTTTTTTGTGATTTTTTTTCCCAGTCAACATATATAGATAAAACATTATTGCTTTCCTATTGAAAAAGCTTGAAAATGTAGAATGAATTATTTACTGCAGAGCAAATGACTAACGTTGGGATCAGAGCTCCCAACTTGGCATTGCCCCAACTTTTTCACCATTGTCACCTCTTTCTTTCTACATTAAACTTCAATTTTTGTGAAATGTAAGCTGAAAATTCTTTTGGTGTCATTGTCGCCATGTTTTCTTCATGTGGTCTATAAATCTCCAGTTGCACTAAGAGCCCCACAGTTATGCTAAATGTGTATGTGTGTGTAAACACATGTAAAAGACAATTACATCCACTATAGTGTTGCAATAATACCTCACTCTTGTTTCTTCCAGATATAAATATAACATTATCAATATATAACTAATGCTATATGATCAGTATAGTGATATCTTCATGTGAGTATCTTTGGTTAAACTACTTTATTGGAGATTATGTAATTGAGAAATAAGCACTCAAATTCAGGTGTGCTCTTGGTTATCAGTTTGAATTCTCAATAAATTATTTGAAATTGAAATTATATAAATGGGAACAGGTACCAAGAAAGGACAATAGTTCTGAAAATTCATTGGTGGTTTGAAGCCATGAATAATTCATAAAATTCATAAGATGTGCATATCTTTAAATGACACATCATGAACTAGATTGTTGCAAATTGCAAGAGTATGAGAATGATATCACGTAAATCTGATATTCATCTACAAAGGTTGGTTGTTTGTCAGGCTGTTTGTGGGTTTGCAGCTGACCTTTAAAAACTTGATGATGAATCAAACTAATAGCCTGAACAATGAAAGTCTTTCAACAAGTAAGCATAATAAATCTCCCTACTTTGAGACTGAGGCAAGTGTAATATATAAAACTAAAGACGAGATTTAATAGACACACAGAATATAGGGAATTAATTCTGAATATAGGAAGATTAATTATAGCTATGGTCATGTTGAGGGTTGAAGATGTATGAATGCATTTGCCTATTCAAGATTCCATACCCTACTTTTAACTGTATCTTGAAATAAATCATCTTTAAAATTATCTTTGTGAAAGAGGGAACCTTTTACCTTTCAAAACTGTTTCTTAGCCATGATAATTACATTGTAATGTAGGGAGCCTCTATCATTATTTTACACGATTCTGGTTGAATTGTAAAGGGGGAAGGGTGGGATGAAGAACTTATTAAAAAATAGAAATGCCAATTTAAATTTTTGACAGCTGTTTTTTAGGACACTGTGAATGAATATGAAATGCAGATTGTGAAATTCTTAGGTCAAGGATGCTGTTTGCTTTGTTCAGTTCAAGGTCAATAGTTCAGTTCAGTTGAAGATTTGCTCATGATGAGGGGTTTTCAATGCGGAGTTTAGGAAACTAATCTTGAAGCTAGTGCCTGGACTTCTTCTGATGTTGAGGCATTTCTGTGTTTTAATGTCCGCTTAAGGTGGTTGGATTCTTATTGTGTTTTGCAACCTCAGTAAACACACTTATAACTCTCAGCATTTTCACTGGAAGGACAAAGTTGTATAATTTTAAGTATTATGCAATATATATGGCAATATGACAAAAGGAATTTGTTCTTCTAAGGAGTAATAAGCACTCTAAAAAACAAAGCAAGCCAATCCCAAACATATAGTAGGATCACTTAAAAAGATGAAAGACAACTGGCAACTTAGAAGATAGTCTGCTACTTTTTAGTAAAAATAATGGGATTTATTTTATTCTAGCTGTCAACTGAGGAACATACACCATGTGTGCTGATTAAAAATAGTAATCTTTCCTACCCACCCTACTTTTTCTGCTGAAGTTTAGGATTGATTATGATGGTAAGAAAAATTCAAAAGTAGCTGTGTGATTTTCTGTGTGCATGGAGAAATGAATGTATTTAAAATATCAACTTTGAATTTTAATTTTAGGCTTAACATACCATTACTAGCTGATGAGGTATCACACTTAATCCATCTGTGCCTAAGCCATGGGTTGCGTTTAGTTAAAATTATTGTCCTAAATAAAAACTCAATTTTCAGTTTGGTACATCCAGCCAAACACCAAATATAATCATGTTTAAATTGGGACTATATAACAGACTTCTCATGAAATATGCTTGGCAGAAATAATTTGGCTATGTCCTTCAGAAACTCTTGTTATGAAACCTGAGCTGTTTCAGCATTTTGAGCAAACACCTGTGAGTTAAGTTCTCCCTTGACATTACAGAGTGGTTTTATCCTGTTCAAAACTGAGTTTGGTGGTATTTATGAACTTACCGTTTTTGAGGTTTACTGGGACACCGAATAGAAAATGAAACTAACTGAACATCTAGCAATATGAAAGGATTTGTAGAGCATAGGTGGAGCTCTGTAGCACATGTAACTGTGCTTACCCTCCCCCATATGTAATAGGTATATATATATTTATGATTTATTGTTGCTAAAATGACTGTCAAATTGTAAGAAATACTAAATTTAATGTCTAGCTATAATATTGCAAAGGCGATTTTCTTGTCACCATGGAGACTTTGTTATCACATATGACAGTTTAGGGATTGTAATGCTTTAATTTTAAGCTGTCTCTCATGCAGCATGTGACTATATTAATCTTTCGGTAAAATGAAAATGAATGCGGTAAAGAGTTTGTTTGCTTAAGATGGAAATTCACATAAATAGGTGCATGCTGTTCTTACAGTCTGTATAGTACAGTGAGCTTAGGAAAGCAGTGTTAGGTAATAGAGAATTACTTGGTGTGTAACACTTCGGAATGGCAAAACAGTACAAGGTACTGAATTCACTGGACGTACACAAAAAGCTTGTACTTAGTCTGAAGAAAATAAATCAAAATAAGTAGTCATAACAGTGAAATATTTATATAAACAGATTCCTTTTCCCACTAAATGTACAAGGTGTCCTCTGAAGT
>NW_016690227.1:1733940-1855772 GCF_001604755.1 Lepidothrix coronata
TATTCTGCTATGTTACTCTATTGTTACTGTTAACTTCCAAAGTAAATAATGTCTTGATCTTGTGTATTCATCAGGGCATTGTGCTGTGTCTAGCTTATAGAATTTGTCTTTACTACTTACATTCATTTTCTACTTGTCATGCAACATCTAGTATAAGGGTAATTGATAAAGAAGTGTTAACTCAACTGAGTAAGATATATAGAGTGGCCATGCTTTGAAAAATGTGTACAATGTTATTTATTAATAATAAATGTGTTTAAAGAATGGTTTGTCACTCTGGATGACAGATGACATTTCTCGCTTGGTGCTGTGACGAAGATTACTACGTCTATGAGATGTAGAACCATAGGTTGGAAAAGACCTCTAAGATCATCCAGGTCTAACATTAACCCAACATTGCCAAGTCCCCTACTAAACTATGTCCCTGGCTGCCATATCTACATCTCTTTTAAATACCTCCGGGGATGGTGGCTCTTCACTTTCCTGGACAACCTGTGCCAGTGCTTGACAATCCTTTCCATTAAGAAATGTTTCCCAATATCCAATCCAAACCTCCCCAGGTGAAACCTGAGGCCAGTTCTTCCCATCCTGTCACTTGTTACCTGGGACAAGACACTGACCTGCATCTCACTTTGATCTCCTTTCAAGATCACCTTGTTTTTCCAGGCTAAACAACCCCAGGCCCCTCAGCCACTCCTCATCAGAATCATGCTCCAGACCCTTCACCAGCTCTGTTGTCCATATCTGGACTTTTCCAGCACCTCAAAGTCTTTCTTGTAGTAAGGTGCCCAAAATTGAACACAGGACTTGAGGTGCACCCTCAGCAGTGCCCAGTACAGGGAGGCAATCACTGCCCTGGTCCTGCTGGTCATGCTATTCTTCATACAAACAAGCATGGCATTGGTCTTCTTGGCCACCTGGACACACTACTGCAGTTGAACAGCACCCATGTCCTTTTCTGCCAGATATCTTTCCAGCCACTCCTCCCAGAACCTTTAGTGCTGTATAGGGTTGTTGTGATCCAAGTGCAGGACCCATCTCTTGGCCTTTTTGAAGCTCATACAATTGTCCTTGGCCCATCAATCTAGCCTGCTCATATTCCTCTGCAGAGCATTCCTGCCCTTCAGTCTATCAACACTCCTGCCCAACTTGGTGTCACGTGCAAATTCTCTGAGGGTGCCTTCAAACCCCTCATCCAGACAATGGAATGGCCCCAATACTGAACCACAGGGAACACCACCTGGGACTGGATGCCAACTGGATTTAACTCCATTCACCACCACTCTTTGGGCATGTTCATCCAGCTATTTTTTTACCCAGCAAAATGTACACTCCTCCAGGCCAAAGACAACCGTCTTCTCCAGGAGAATGCTGTGGGAAAAAAGAATCAAAGGTTTTACTAAAGTCTGAGTAGGCTTATATTAATGAATGGACTAAACTGTAAACTCTATTGAGACAATAAGAAGATAAAGGTTTTTGATGTTGTTTTTTTTTAATAATTGATTCCCAATTCCAGAGGGCAGAAAAACACTTGTAGATTACCAAATTAGATGTCAGTCAGAGGAAATATTTTCTTTGTAGAGAGAAATTGTGTGGTACCTGGAATAAGTTTGCCTTTGTTTAAACAAGTAAATTGTATCTTTGTTTTTCCATCAAGTAAGGGCTTTCAAAAACATGATATTGCATAGAACATGATAACAATCCTCTTTTTCATTTTTGTTTCTCATAAGCAAGCTGGGACTTTCAAAAGACCTTTTGAGAATAGTTTCTGATAGTGTGTAGGAAAAAAAATTAAGTGGGAAAGTACTTGACTGTATAGGCCTTTGGCTTGTGCTGCTTCTATCCACCCTGCATAAGAGGCCCCATGGCAGAGTATGCAATGGATCCATTCATTGTGTGCTGTGGGTACACTGCTCTGTGCTGGGCCACTTCCACTAAGATGTTCATCCATTTGACTTAATTAAATCAATGTATTTATTTTTTTTAGGAAAGAGACAAATTCCATTTTATAGAATAACATATTTTCTAGTTGTTTTACATTGCCAAATGGGCAGCATTATTTATTTTAACATAAATGGAATACAGGATTTCAAGTACATCGAAATTGCATCAGATCTTCATAAAACAGACTATGCTTTAAAAATTCTGTAAAGTCACAAAGTTGTGTAAATTAGTTTACATAGTATCATGGTTCAAAATATTACATTGATATGCTCTTAAATGTTTTGCTGTAAAAAATTGCTGCAGAGTTTGAAATAGATATGTAGTTTGTATTTCATCAGTAGTGTGTATTTCTTCTTCTACTTTCAAAGTATGTAGTTTCTCTTTTAGCAGTTGTCTGCTTTCCTTTCTTTCTTATTTCTTTCTTTATTACTAATCATGTTTTTGTAGGCACTTGCTTGTTAAAAAGCATACATACTGATTGGGAATTGAAATCTTTACTTAGTATTTCATCTCATTCCTAAAGGTTTTGATTTAAATTGCTCTGCTTAATAAGTTACAGTGTTCCATTAGTAGGGTGTATGATGAGCTCTTGGCTGGTGGATATTTCTGTTCTTAAAAGATTCCTCATGATATGAATGAAACATCAGTCTTTTATGCTAAATCTCAGCTTGGCATTCAGAGGTTATTCTAAGCTATTTGCTATAGAAAGGCTAAAATATTCATTTGATAACACTCTCTTTTCTTGAATTGGCATGAGTTTCTACTTTCTTTTGTAGTGCTCAAGATAACTTTATTGTAGTATCACTAGAATTGCTGGAGAAAAAGTTATTGAGAAAGTGGTCTAGCAGTTTTAAATCTACAAATCTAAAAATTTAGTACAAAACATACATTTGAGAGAAGCAAAACCCTTACTTAAAACAAAGCCAAACCAAGATTTTCTCATAAACATCCCAGTAGGAAAGTACTATCAGAAAACATTCATTTGCAGAAAGCATCTCTCAGCAACAGACAGAACTGCAAGTTTTTATGTTCGTCATGTTTGTTTCTAAGGGATTGTTGGAATGTGCAGAACAGTTATTGGGTGTAAGGGTACGTTGGGAAGAAGTGAAAAAACACAAACACCTAAAGTATGAAAACTGAACAAGGAGTCAACAAGAACACCTACTGTTTTTTCTTACGTGTTGTTATTTAATTCTCTAAAATAGCATTAAAGTTTCATGTTTATTTGACTTTTTATTTTTGTAACTACTTTGAAAAGTTTCCCCATGGTATACCTTTTCCACACCAGTTTTGTAGCAGCTGCTTTTACAGTTCTCAGTATGTTCTGGGTTTCTTGGTTTGAATGTTATAGATTATAGTTCTTTTTTTATTAAATTATTTTATTTTTTAGTTTATTTTTAAATACATTGTTTTGACCATGTCAGCTGTGAACGGGCAGATCTTTGAGGAAAACCAAAAAGAAATCTATGTCCATAGGTAAATTAAAGACTATGATTTCTGTTTAATTCTAGGTTCTAGAGAAAATAGAACTCATAAAAAAAAATTACTTCGGATTTAAGCCTGAGAAAGTCTTATGCTATGCTCAATGACCTTGTAGCTACAAAACAGTAATGAGCTGTTTTGTCAAGGCTGTAGACTTCAGTAAAAGGAGCATTTAAGATGTGCTCTATTACAAGTCTGCATTCAGCTGTTACCAAAATAGAAAGCAAACTTGTTCTGAGCTAAATGTTTGTCTAATTACTTTAGTTAGCCCCAAATATGATATTACAACAACACTCTTGGAAAAGCTATTGCACCATTTAATTGTTCAGCTAGTGGGTTTTCTTATCTAACCTAAATTTCCCTTGTTCCAGTTAAAAGTCAGGTTTCTCTTAATTTGTATTCCAGACTGGAAGATGTCATTTGAATTCTCTTGCAGAGATGCATTAAAGACTTTTTTTTTTTCCAAGGTTGAAATGTATATTCTCTTTCCTTACAGATTATGTCCCTGAAGTCCTTTCAACAGTCTTTCTCCACTGTGTGAAGTTTGCTGCAACTACCCCTTTTCATTGAGATATGACACCTCAAGCTTTGTCAATGTCTGGAAAAAAGGAGAGACTAACTTAGGTGTCCTCTAGGTTTTATTTCACTTTCTGTACTACGTCATACTGATTGACTTTTTCAGTCACATGGTGCATTACTTAGGTTCGTCTTGGGATTCATTATAACTTTTGACCTTTAAGGGCTTTCACCTAGCCATTTTCAACTAGTCATTGCTGTAAACCTAATCATTTGGGGTTTGTTTTCCCTTTTTTTCAAGACACTTCAGCTTCAGGTCCTTTTCAGTTTTTATCTTGTTCTATTCTCCAATTCTGTTCTCCATTTAAACCTTTAATGGCACTAATGAAAATACTGTCTGCTGTTGAATGTAGAACAGAACCCTTCAGATCTGTCCATGATGAATCACTATGTTTTAAGTGTGCTATAGGAAGATGCTCAGTGTATATTTTCAATCTGTTATACGTGTTCCTTACGATAGCCTCATGAAGAATATGACTGACTTTTGAGAAGGTGTCAAACATGACCACATCAAGAGTTTGTCAAGATACAGACAAGACTTCAATTGTTTCTCACCATTTTAAAAATGTTAATTATTTCATAGAAGGAAACTAGACTGATCTAGCATGATAAAACCACTTTTACTTGATTTTTTTTTTTTATTTTTCTTGTCCAAAGGCTTTATGTTGTTTAAATATTTGCTTCTGTATTTATTATGAATTTAAGTTCTCATGGCTGGTCTACCATATCTTCATTGCTACTAAATCTTTTTTTTTAAAGGGAAGGGATATTTATTGTTTTTCATTCACCTGGATGGTTACCATCTCCTACCATGTCCACCAATTTTTACCGTGAACAGCTTGGATAATTCTTGGAAACAATCTTCAGATAATAATTGGGTTTCCTCTGAGCCAAGAAACTTAGAAAACATTTAAAAAAACTATCCAAAATGTCCTTCTACTCTTAGCCATGATTTTATCCCTCTGGCTCCGGTATTGAGTTAGTTGTATCATTGCAAGCTATCTGTTTAATTAAGGCAGGAAGAAAAATTCTAACCTTTGACCTTCTTTGGGCTTGTCCTGCAGTAGTTTATACTCAGCTAAAATGTGCCTCGGATTGATGTAGAGTTTACCTAAAATAACTTTGGGTTCAAAATAGAAGGCCAATACTCAGGCAGTAGCAAGTTTTTAACAAACTTTTCTTAAAACTTCAAACACATGCTAAGGCTCGAGTTGAGTTTTTGCTTCCCCCTTTTCTCACAAGCAAATTAAAGGTGGAGTACCTGGCGGAGCTGCGAACTGAGTGCCTGTAAACCAGAAGAACATTGCCTGCTACTAACTGCAACTCTACCACTAAAAGTGCAACCATGTTTCCTGTAAGAGGGGAACTGTTTATTGCAAAAGGGTCTCACTGTGAAAGTTCATTCTGAGCTGCTGCCCTGCCATTTAGGGCAGATGTTCGTATTGTGTGCTACTAATGTTCAACACCTTTGGCAGTGTGAGTCTTAAGCTGTAGCAGGAGAATAATGAGATATATAGATAACATTACTGTATATAGACCTTTACATTTTGATAAAAATTAACTCTTTGGATCAAAAAAATTTGGTACTGATTCCCTCTGTAAGTCCCAGAAGAACAGAAAACTGGGTCATCTGCTGATATGTAACTAATAACTTCTCAATATTAGGCATTTGCAGCCAATTTACCTTTTTCCCCCCCCATTTATAGTGCAGGTTAAGATAATTCAGATTAATTCGTCCCTTCCTCAAGGTATTCTCAAGATAATTTGATAGTTACAGGAATACTCAAGTGTTTTTTAAAATATTCTTGATGGTGCTACTTAGAAATCATGCCATTTGAGAGGGGAATCACAGAACTGGGATTTGAAATAAAAAAAAATGAAATCTTGTTAGTCAAAGCACAAAGAGAATGCAAACAGGAATCCACGTCATTCTAATTTTTACTACAGAAAATGATTTCAATTTAGGACTATAATACTTTTCACTTTTTAGGTTTTTTTTGGTTGTTGTTGAAAAAAGCAGTCTCACTTGAGAGAATTAAGAATTTGGCAGAGACTGAATTAGTTACACAGTGTTGTCATTAATTGTGTTGGGTAGTTGTGATTGTCTACCAGTGTTTCTCAGCTTTCTCAGATCTGTCCTTGTAAACTGGAATGTAACTGGCATGTAAATGCCATAATCAAGAAATATGAATATAATTAAAGCAGTAATTTATTACTACAAGCATATCTTATGCATTTCTCTTTCACTGTCAATATGTAAATGAATAGAGCAATACATATTCAGAAAGCATTGTGCAGTCATATTCTAAAATTTTTTTGTAGATCTTTTCTCAGTCTCCTTTTGAAAGTTACAATTTGATGACTGATTCCCTTCTGCAAGGAAAACCCAGTTGTGTTTTGGTTTTTAAGTGTCAACACAGAATCACAAGTCCTACTGGTGACTGTAAATGTGACAAGAATTTCATTTCAGTTTGGACTCATTATTGCCTGATAGAAAGTACTCAGCGTACTCAGAGGAAAATGAGGTAACGGTTAATCCTTCCATAAACTGTGAGTGATGCTAGACGTCTTCTAGCTCTTTCCATTTCAGTAATGCTTTTGAATTTCTCATAGTCTAGACTGTCCAAATGAGATATCTTTTTCTGTTATTTGGGGTCTGGGTTTTTATCTCAAAAGTTGATCTGACTCTTCAGTTGGACCCATTTTAATTTTAGATTCCTAGAAGAAACTGTACTTTGGTTCTGCAGCGAAGTTTTAGCTTCCTCGAAGAAATATAGTTCTTGACACCAGTACTTGTATTTCATACATAAAATAATGAGGTGCCTGATGTGGTTTCATGTACTTTTTGTCTCTGCTCCCCCTCCTTCCCTCTCTGCCCCTGAATTTGTAAACTGCTTTGCATTTTATGTTTGATATGCTTTAATGTAAACATGCTTCACTCACTGATGGCGCATCAGTCCTATAAAACTCTGAGGCCAAACAGTGATAGTAGATTTTACTTTGTTTCCAAATGATGGCTTTAAAACCTGTAATTTTAAACCACCTGCAGTTAGAGTAAATAGCAGGTTCATAGTCTGGTCTGCTGCTAGATTTTGCTTTCATGTCCATATTTTGATACACTTCTCTTTCTTTCTGCAGAGAAGTGGCATGGGTTTCTGTAGCAACTTCCCACTTAATTGGCTTTGCTACAATTAAATATCAAACATAAGTCTGTGGCTTGTTGCTTTGTCTTTTCCTCTAGTATCTGCTTTTACTGAGGTTCCAGGCACTCCTGAGCCAGGCTGACCACAGAAAGCAGTAAATTTTGAAATCTAACATAAATACAGGAGCTGAGGAGTGGGAGGAAAAAAAAAATAAAAAGTCTGTATTATGCAATGAAGAACTCATCTGTTCTTGCTTATTTAGACCTTAAACAGCACCTTCAATTTCTGAATGCTTTGGTGGTATCTGAATAGTCCAGATTGACACATTTCCTTCCTGGAAATTTATTTTATATGAAGTAGATATTATAAATTTGGCCCATAAATGTATTAGTCTGAGGAAATGGAGACTGCTACAAGACAGAAATCTGAGGTCCCCTGTACTTATGACAGAAAAGGAAGAATAATCTGCTTTCCTTTGGGCTAAAATTGTGGTATAAATGTTAATGTTACCCTTCAAGTCATGGCAAGGAGGTGATAGATACTTTTGCACCCTGAGTTGATCTGCTGGGGCTGGTTATGGTTTCAGTTCAGGCACCACTGATCAAAAGTTGCAGAACACCTCTGGAAGAGGCTTCGAGACCATGATGGAGGTAAATGAGGAGCTGCTGCTGCAAGGAAATGAGTCTTTAAAGGAGGAAGTCAACTCAGAGTTTTATGATTTTTTGTACTAACATAACCTTGATTTTTTTAGATAGAGCTCCACCTAGTTCTCCATTTCCCCCCACATGTTCAACAGTATATTGCTTAAACCATGTAATGTGCAGCCCTTAGCTCTATTATTATTAAAATCAAACCCACAGTTGTGAGGGGCAAATATTTTTCTTATGATGAATCTCAGATATCCTTGTCTTAATAAAAAAAGAAATGTAGTTTGTATGCTCTTTATAGAAATAGATGAAGGCAAAATTAAAATGCCTGCCCAACCTAATCGGGCACAATCTTCAATCTGAAGCTTGCAATTGATCTGTCTAAATCTGTAGTCAAGTTCAGAGAAAGCTGGATTTGCATCTGAAAAGATCCACCTCAAAAACAGAAACCAACAACACGAAAACCAAATGCCCAAAATGTAAAAAACTACCTCATTTCGAATAGTCTTCCTACTACTCAAAGAAACACTGAGAGAAACAGCAGTACCTTTTGTGCAGTAAAATCAATATTTTTTGATTATAGCAAGAATATTTTGCTGGAAAATGCTTTTTTAAAAATTTCACATTTATGAAATCCAGAGTAATTTTTCTTCTGAAAAAGACATATCACTCTGATGTTCAATTATATTTCAAGCTGTGTTATGTCTTGTGTACACTTGCTTGCAGACACATCTAAATGTATTTATGGTCATTCTTAACTAAAGGAAATGTTACTTGTCTTTGAAAAAGCTAATAAAGATATTTTTAAAATGATCAAATAACTGCAGATTTGCTCATGCTCCTACTGAAAGTAGAGATTTTGTTATTTTTATGTCTGTACTTGGAGAAAATGTCTGCTTCCAGCTTATTTCTGTAGAGAACATTGGGGAAGCTGTTTCTCTTTTTTGTCTATTAACAAAGTGGCAGGATCGACATCCAAGTTACAATTATGTGAGCAAAGTAAGGACTGGGGAAGTGTTCCTGAGCTGCTCACCAGCTGCTACCAACAGGAGACCAGCAAAGCAATCCCTACAGTGAGGGTGAAGCCTGCTTGTCTCACTGCAAAAAAAATTTAAGGAGTTGAATAGAGTTGCATATTGTTTCATGAGCCTCTGGCTCTGACTTTGCTGTCAAAGCCATCAGGATACACTGCATAGTCTTAGCATTTAGTAAAAAAAAGCAAAGTCTGATGAAAGCAAATGAGTCCTAACCTGGAGAGACTGATTCTTTGGTGGCTGTCCAGGTCCTTGTAGTATTTCTTGATGTCATTAGGACACCTTTCTTCTGGATTTTTCTTCTCCTGTCCTCATCACTTGCTTTTTGTAGGTTTCTAATTGTGTGCAATCAGTTCTTTGCCTTGTCAGACACTTTGGCAAGTCTACCATGCTGCCAGTCCCTTTCTATATTTTTTTTTGCATTTTGACTGGTATAGCAGGGCAGAGGAGTGTGTGATTTTTGTGTTTTTCAAACTGGCCTGCTCTGGTCTATGTTAATTCTGGCTTAGCCTACAATAAGGGTTGTAAGCTTTTTTATTATGGAGTTTCTTATTTGGCAGTCATGTGCTTTGGTTATTTTGGGTCTTACGTTAAGGTTACAATCTGTATCTATAAATATTCTTAAGTATCATATCGTAAAATTTATTTGGATCAAATGAAAGGTCCACTAGATAGCTAAGAGTGGGACAAGATTCTCCCATTGTAATGTTTCAGTTTTTATCAGTATGCTGTGATTCAAGTTCCTTTTGAGACAGGGACTGCATCTCTACCTGCAGGTAACTCCAAATTTAACTCTGGTTCTCTAGTACTGTTTTTAGAGATATGAATGAGCTTGAGATGCTGTGTCTTTCTGGCAATGGAATTTTTTATGTGAATTTTGTCTTTAAATTGGAAATGAAATGACTGGAATGCAGTTTGTTAGAAAGGGCTATCTGATGGCCTGTGATCATTGTCCAAAACACACATGATAATAAGGATCTGTTTTATCATATTTTCTATTGAATTAGGAAAATATGAACCTTTGTTCCTCTGTGTTTCAGGGTTGGGCTTTTTGGGTTTTTGGGGTTTTCTCATGGGGAAGGTGAGGATAATTTTTTGTTTGTTTTTAACTGTGAGTAGACTTCTTTTAAAGAAAGTTATTCTCTGATTAAAGTGCAGAGGGTAAGATTTTGTTCACAGTTCAAATGACAGAGGCATTATGTACATAAATATGCTGTAGGACATTGACTGCTTGATGCCATTTTCATGAGTTACTTTTCTGTATTAAGAACTAAGAAGTTGGAAATTAAATATTGAAAGTAACTGGGGTATTAATTGCTTAACAATAATTAAGCAACTGTTCACCAATATCAGGAGGATAACAATTATCTCTTCAAAGACAAAGAAAAATAAAACTTTCTTGATGAGCATTGTAAGTTTAAATACTTAATGAGAATCAAATAATTTTTAAGAATCTATTTAAAGAATCAGAAGACTACGTTTGCAGAAAAGGGAAGATAGAGACTCATTTGATTCAGAATTTCAACTATTAAAACCTGGTCGAAATAACAATATTGAAGGAAAAAGATTAAAACACTGTCCATAAAGCTAGCACGTTACAACCCTGTTGTGAGTCTATCAGTGGCCGACCATGCACTGGGGACACTGTTTCATTGCAAGAAGTACTGAACTAAATAAATCCAAATGTTAGACTGAGTTATTGGCACCTAAATCCTTGTGGAGCCTGTTGTCCCTTGGAAAAGTAGACTATAGAGGGTTAAGATTACCTTTGGAGCATATCACTCCTGTTCATTTGCTTCTCTTACTCCTATGTTTCTTATTTTGCCCCCTTTTTTGCACTATTTTGCTTTTATTGTTTTCATTATAGTTTATCCTTCTTATCTTTTCACCATCTCAGCAACAAAGAGATGGTGAAATGGAAGCTCCAGAGAAACAGTCAGGTCATCCACAACTCTCCTGTGTACCTAAAAAGAGGTTCCTACACCAGAACCACAATGATTTTATGGTATCAATGAACATGAAATCGTTTTAGGGCTTCTCTTTCTGAAATAGTCTATGTGCAAATGTATTTGATGGAGGTTGCATATGTGAGTCTGTTGGCCTTGTGGGTTTTATTTGAAGTTAGAGAAGATATAAACTCTGTATCTTAATTTTATAGTTTTATTTAATTCTGTGTGTGCGTCAGTATAAGTAAAAACACACCAAAAACTTAGTGGCTACTTCAGGAGCAAGATATTTCTACACTTTGGACTTTGTTTTATTTTCTGTAAACATAAAATAATTATATGGTGTGTTTCTATTTACTCAGGAAAGAATACTTCTGTGTATTTGTTGTAACATATCTCAGAGAGGTTAGTCTTTTTTTTTAATTTATTACAATGGTGTTGCACTCAACCTGCCTGATCTTTTTGTAAAAATTCTTTTCATAAGCCTGCTACTAATTTAAATTGTTAGAAATTGGCCCTGAAAGTCCAAAAGTATGAAAGTGTGCGGTGCATGCAGGTACTGCACTATCAGGAATTAGAGTGTTGTGGAGATGCTTTTCTTTCAGTTCCTCTCATGTGATTTAGGTTTCCAGTCTTAGGTGATGTTTTGAAACTTCCAAATAACATTCAGTGTTCCCAATTAAAATGGAATATTGAATGTTTGTCACCTCTTTCCACCTAAAAATAAGGAGAGCATTACTTCTCTACACTGAATTGCACCTTGGAGGATGATACTTGAGGTCCCCCTGATGTCATAGAGGGAATCCAAGAAGTAATGTGGAGTTATTCTCATTTTGGGTGTGTAGCTAATGACATGACGTAGAAGAGGACGAGCCTGAAGAATGTGGTTTTGGAGCTATACTTTATGTTATAATTCTAGTGAACTCTAAGCTTACTGTACAACTAAGGTTATAAGAAATGAGAAAATAATATATTAGAACTAAATAATTGGCATAGACTATTTTATTGGGAGGGCTATGTATGGAAATCATGCGAGTATCTCAAGCAACCTCAAGTGCTGAACATCACTGTGGAGTTAGAATATCTTGTACTGGAAAGGTCATCTGGAAAGGATAAGGAAATGCAGAGCTTGCAACTACTTATAACAAAAAAAAAAAATTATAATAAGAAAATGGATAGGGGGTGCTAGTTACCTGAGTATGCTACCTCAGCTTTCATAAATAAGTAAAAATTTTTTAAAGGACTAAAAAAATAATTTTTCTGTCTGAAATGGGAAATGTTTGAGAGCTACTGAAGAGTAATGAGACCAGTTCTGAAATAAAATGTCAAAATGAAACATTATTTTTGAGATTTATGTTTCCCCTCTCATGTTTTCTTAGAACTGTAATTTTGGTGAGTGCAGTATTGCTCAGGTCTTCCTTTTCTCTTATGCCTTCATAACTTCTCCATTTGCAAACTTGACAGTCCCAGCTGTTCTGCAGACAGCTGTACTTTAAAGTCCAAGAAGGATCAGTGGAAAGTGATGATTGGACCACTGTATTTAGTTGCAAATTATATTGAATGTTCAGTCTGGATCTCATTAACCTAAAATGATTCCTTGGGGTAGCACAGGGACTGTCAGGTGTCAGCACTGTTGCATGGATAAAAGATGGAGAAGAGCAGTGAGATAAGGAAGACCCCACACGTGGACATAGAGCTCTGCTGCTGACTCCATGGCTGGGAAAAAAATTGCTAACTGACTCATATATGTTTAAAATGTCTGAACTGTTTTTGCAGTCATGCTCCTTCCCTTGTGTACCTGAATCTGGCTGATGTGGCATTGGGCTGCAGGGTCTTAGAGAAGGGTGCCTTTCTTCCACGGTATCTTTGAAAAGTTTGTGGTAAAGCACTTGTAAACCTATTGGAGCAAATTGTAAGCGATGGCTGAAACCAAGTTTCAATCCAACAAATGCCCAGAAGGAATGTGAATACTGTTGTGAAATTGTACCTTTATAGGGGCTGCAGCAATGTTTTTATTTCTAAAAGGAAGGAGTATGAACGTTGGTGTATCTTTCTTCATTCTTAGTCACTGGTGTGCCTATACATTAGCAAGACACAGTTTTGAAGTTGTATCAGGATTAGGTTGGAGAGACCAGGAGTTGGTTGGATGGTTTTTTCGTAGTTGCATTTTGTTTTTTGTTTGCATTTTGCTGGGTTTTGGGGAGGTTGTGTGTTGTCATTGATTTTGTTTGGATTTTGTTGGATTTTTGTTTGTTTTTAAACTTTGGTAAAGAGGCAGTGAAGAACAATCTAAACTGAATTCTGTTGGCCTGATAATGATAAAATGGAGAATTTTAAATGACCTTAAAGCAGATTTTGGGTGCATTAATCCCAAGTTGATCCAGAAAGGCATTAGGAGGTGAAACTACACAATTTCGATTATTCATTTTTGGTCTGCATAAGTTCTGCTACTGAGCTGATTAATGGTGTTTATGATAAGAACTGTGTGTACATATATGTATGTGAATTAGAAAACGATTCCCAGCATCACAGGAGTCACCATTTCCACAGTAGAAAGTGACGAATAATTCAACAGTGGAAAACTATGCAACAGATTCTCTAACATCATCATTCAGGCAGACTATCACAGTTCTCCAGTTTAACATCACAAGTTGCAAAGACCTGTCCACAGAAATCTGGTCAAAAAAAGGGTTGATAGATAGTTTTAGTGGTTTTTTACTGTGCTGCTTTTTCAGGGTTTGGTTATTGACCAGTGATTTATTATCTTAAGTTTTATCTTTGCCCACAATGTCAACAAATGCTTTTCTTATTGCAGATAGATAAAATTTGGAGGAGAGGGTTCTGTTATATTTGAGTAAATTTCAGAAAAGAGGGAAAGAAAAAAAAGGTCCCTCAAGATAACTGTTTGCCTTGTAGAAAAATACAAGTGTTAATACCACTTTTAGACGCCTGATGTATCTGCTAAAATTTAGACAGCTGCTTCTTAGATGTCTTCATTATCCAAATTGTCTTCTCTTTTTAAACTAATATGGATATAAATATACAGAGGGAGGAAGGTTACATACATTGTAGAGAGGTGTTGGAAAATATTTTTCCATAAAGATATGTTTTGGCAGCCAGTTTTATGATGAACTGACATATTTTCTGGCAGAGGGAGGAGTGTTAAACTGATCAAAACATGTCACTAATACTTTCTAAAAATATAGAACCTTATTAAAGTAAGAGCCATCACTCTGCATAAATCTCTGGAAATTCGAGTCTACCATGGACTAATATGTTCTATATATTCTACAGAATCCATCCTTTTTTATCATGACCTTTCTTCTGCAGAAAAAATGTGAGGATGTTAGGATGATCTAACTCTTAATGTTTCAAATTAATTTACAAAAGTTGTAGGGGTTTTTTTTGTTTGTTTTTTTTTTTTTTTTTTTTTGTTTTTGTTTTTGTTTTTGTTTTTTTTAATCTCTTTGCAAATATAAGCAACTATATGAGCAATTCTGTCTTTATGCATCTGACTGGGCTAGCAGTGAAATGGGAGAGAAAGCAATACAGCTAAAAAGGCAACCATGCTTTTAAAGGAAGGAAAAATTAGAGCCTTTTATATCTCATTGGCACCAACCTGCCAATTAAGTTTTAGTAATCCTTTTCTCTATTTATTATCTTCCATCTCTTTTTCTATATATACCATGCAGCTGTGACTATAAAGTAGCTGTAACCTTTTGGAAGGTTTCTGAGGCTTAACTTCAGGTTTACCTGCCATTACATTATTGGTATGGCTCACTATATTTCTGTCAGCTTTATCTGCAGTAAAGATGTGTGACTGATGCAGCTGAGCACTCAGGTAGGTGACAGGATGACAAGTGGTAACAGAGCAGTAGTGATATTTCTTCCTGCTCTGGAGCTGATCAGAGCTGTGCTAGCTCCTGCAGAGAGGGCATGTGCAAACATCTGTGCAGTGAGAGCATTGGAAGCAGCTTATTTCTAGAGCTTGCCACCAAGCTGCTGCTTCCACACTCCCTAAGCTCCTGAAGGAAGGAGCATTGATTTTTCAGGGCAGACTATCTCTTTATTTGCCTCTTTTGTACCTGGGTTATAGGACAGAGAAAAGATGTTTGGAGCAAAGTGCACTTGGACAGCAGCAAGATCAATCCTTTCCAGTGTTGCAAGCTGGGAGGAAAGGTTTTGGTCTCTTATCCCAAGTAACAACTAACAGGACAAGAGGAAACAGCCTCAAGTTGTGCCAGGGAAGGTTTAGATGGGATATTAGGAAAAATTTCTTTGCCTAAAGGGTTATCAAATATTGGAACAGGCTACAGAGGGAAGTGGTTGTGTCACCATCCCTAAAGGTATTTAAAAGACACGTAGACATGGTGCTTAGGGTCATGGTTTAGTTGTGGGTTAATGATTACACTCAATGGTCTTAAGGGTCTTTTTAAATCCGAACGGCTTTATGATTCTGTGATTTTAAAGCTCTGTGCTCAATGCTGATCCAGATATGGTTTGAATACAGTAGTTAATGGCATGCTGCACTCTCTCAAAGATATCTACTATAACACAGAGAATTTTTTGAAGATTGAAGTCTGAGATATATAACTTTCACAATCTGGAGAAATACCTTCCACAAGATGAGGAAACATGGAGTTTTCTACCATGGAGTTAAACTCTTGTTATTGTTGACAATAATTGTTGTCAACTCTGTTAACAATATTTGGAGTCTTTTTTCTTTGCAATTCAGTTTAAAAATCTCGTATTTGGAAGTTTAACTGAAGCTTTCAAATGGCTACATTTGGCTAAGCCATATATTACTTAAAATGAGGCCTTGAAAAGGAGAGTATTCCTGACTTGGGTAGCAACGCATTACTGGCTATGCTTTCTGCAAGTCTTGCACTCTGTCCTGCAGTCTTAATCAAAGAATGCATAGTTATATGCTTTGAAACAGAATTCAACTGGATCTAGTTCATATAGCCTCCTGTAGGCTTTAACAAAAATAAGGTTTTATTTTTATAACTATTAATTAGGATGTATTTATAGACATCTCTATTCAGCATAAAGTAATAAAGGGTTTTCATTTTTATCTGTATATTAAAACTGTTATCCTTAAGCGTTTTTTGTTGTAAGTGTCATGCATTGGAAAATGTTGCAAAATGTGGCTTTATTTTACAAATAATAGCATAAATATGGCTTTATCTATTGTATTAGTTAATTATCATTATGAAATGCAAAAATGCTGCAACTGTCCACATACCTTCAGAGAATCTAGCTAATTTTTAAATTTAATCAGACATAAGAGGTCAGTTACTTTTTCTGTAAACGTAATGTTTTTTTTTTTACTGCTTATTCAGTCAGCACAGTTTTGATGTACTAAAAAAGAAATCCCCTTTCTCCTCATTTATTAATTTATTCAGAATAAAAGGAAACCATTATACAGAAAAAATTAGTTTCCCCACATCCATTTTCAAAAGTAATATGGACTTCATTTGTCCACTTACTGAGGGAATTTATTAGCCTCCTTGGTCTTTCTTTAAACTTGGAGCATGCTGTTCTTTATGCTATCTTCATATGATATATTGTGATCATTAAAAACTAATAAAATTTATGGGCCTCATGAATGTTACATGTGCTTGACACATGTTTATGTGTTTGATAGTTGATTATGATCAGTTTAATAAGGGAAGAAAAGTGGAGAAAGGAAAAAAAGAAGTGACGCAAAGGCAATCATTTCAGCTTCTCATGTTTTTTTGACAGACTCAAAAGGTTCATGGTAACAAATTAATTTTCCCATTGGGCATCTGTCAGTGCTAAGACAACCCTGTGGTTTAAAGAGAAGGCGTCCTAAAGCTGGAAAACTGTTCTGTCTATGTACAGCACTATGTACATAAGGGGGAAATATAGGAAAATTTTATTTTAATCCTATGCAATGGGTGTAATTCTACCTGGCCCCGTTTTACCATCCTCCGTGTCTTTTTTTTTTTTTTAATTTTAATCCTTCCATGAAAATGAAGTTGCATTAGAAAATGTAATCTTTTACAGCCCTAGACTTAAATAATACCTGTTAATTAAACTTCACCTGACCCAATAAAACCTTCTGTGTACATATAAAAGCACAATGCTTTATTGTACAGAGAACGAAATGTCCAGTCTTGCAAAGTTAGAAGAGATATGAAAGTTATAAAAGTTGTAAGAGATAAGCCTCTTATCTCTTGATATTGCTCGACATGCAAGGACCTGTATGTTCAGTTTCTCTCTTCTCACTTTGAAAATGTTTGTGAACTATGTAAAGAACAGGGATGAATAACCTACGGGTCAAACAATAGTTCAGGCTTTCCAGAATGGAGTTAAAGCACCTGGTGCTGAGAAAAGTATGAGTACACTGTGAGACAAGATGGTGCTTCTACCAATTGCTTAAGTTACAGTAGCAACCATCATCATCATGGCTAGACTTCGTGAATGAAGATGTGGGAAGGGCTGTACCCACATTTGCTACAAGTGCGCTGGTGGCTAAAAAGGCCAATGTGAGATAGACAACTCAGATTGCAAAAGGCACAGCGGAAAGACTCCTTAGGTGGTATAGACAAGACACGGTTCTTTCTGCATTGTCTTTTCTCCTCGAGCATGATCCTGCATGTGTTCTCAAAAGAAGCAGTAGCATTATAGATAGTATGTCTCCAGACCTCTCAACTGGAGGCCGGAGTAGACCAGTGACGATGATCAATATGGCCAAGGCTGAGATGTTGTTGCAGGGAGTCCTTGTATCTTCTCTTCGAGGCTCCTCTCTTGCGGCAACTGGTGGCAAGTTCACCATAGAGCACAATCTTAGGGAGGCAGCAATCCTTCATCCTGGAGACATGTCCTGCTCAATGCAGCTGTGTTCTCAGCAACATGACCTCAATACTTGTAACTGTTACTTGTTATAGAACAGACATATTAGTCACATAATCTGACCGGTGGATGTTTAGGATTGTACGGAGGCAGCGCTGATGGAAGCTGCCTGGTGGTAGCAGTAAATGACCCATGATTCGGATCCATATAAGAAAGTAGACAGCACAATGGCTCTGTAAACACTGATCTTTGTACTTCAGGTGTTTATTTTGCCAAACTCTTTTATGGAGTCTTCCGAAAGCTCTATATGCCTTTGCTAACCTGTTTTCTATCTCTCCATCAATCTTACCATCCAATGAGATGATTCTGCCTAGATAATTAAACTGCTGGACTGATTTGAGCACTGATTCACCAATGGTGACATGGGGATGATGGAAGACTTCCTGAGGGGCAGATTGATAGAAAACTTCTGTCTTCTTTAAGCTAATTTCCAGCTCAAAAAGCTCAGCAGCCTCTGCAAAACAGGATGTTAAACGCTGCAGAACTACTTCTGTGTGGGCGACGAAGGCGTCGTCATCAGCATAAAGCAGCTCACGGTCAAGATGATTTAAGGTCTCAGTATGGGCCTTCAGTCGCCTAAATTTGAATAGGCTTCCATCTGTACGATATCGAATGTAGATACCCTCTTCTTCATCGAGGTCTGCCGTGGCCTGCTGAAGAAGATTGCGAATAGGGTTGGTGCAAGAACACAGCCTTGTTTCACACCACTGGTTATTAGAAAGGGCTCAGAAAGTGCATTACCATATCTGACTTGGCCGCGCTGATCCTCATGAAGTAAGATGATCATTTTAAGGAACTTGGGAGGACACCCTAAACATTCCAAAATCTGCCATAGACCTTTTCTGCTCACAGTATCAAAAGCCTTGGTGAGGTCAACAAAGGTTACATAGAGACCTTTGTTCTGTTCTCTACACTTCTCTTGCAGTTGTCTGAGGACAAATACCATGTCTGTGGTACTCCTGTTGGCTCTGAAACCACATTGGCTTTCAGGTAGAATTCCTTCTGCTATAGCAGGTATTAGTCTGTTCAAAAGTATTCTTGCCAGGATCTTGCCAGCAATGGAGAGCAGAGTAATACCACAGTAATTTGAACAGTCTGATTTAACTCCTTTCTTCTTGTAAAAAGTGATGCTTAGTGCATCATGAAGGTCTGATGGTAGTTCGCCTAGTTCCCAATAGCGCACCATAAACTCATGAAATTTAGCATGGAGTGCTTGGCCCCCATGCTTCCAGACTTTAGGTGGAATTCCATCAACCCCAGCTGCCTTGCCAGTTTTCACCTGCTGTATGGCCTTAAGAGTTTCTCCCACAGTAGGGGCAGTATCTAATTCATTCTTCACCAGTTGTTGTGTAATGCACTGAATTGCTAAGTCTTGAACTACATGGCTAGTACTGAAAAGAGTCTGAAAGTGTTCAGACCATCAATTCAGAATGGAGGTTTTATCTTTCAGAAGCATTTGACCATCTGTGCTGAGTTGAGGGCTTTGGACATGGTATGTAGGCCCATATGCTGTTTTCAAGGCCTCATAGAAACCCTGTATCTGTGCATAATTGAATTTTTCCTGCTAGATTGATCCACCACTTGTTCTGGATGTCATGGAGTTTCTGTTGGAGCTTGCTGCATGCAAGACAAAAGGCTGCTTTTCTTACATGACAAGATGGCTGAGCAAGGTGTGCTTGGTGAGCAGTTCTCTTCTTCCTCAACAATTCCTGGATCTCTTGATTGTTTTCATCAAACCAGTCCTTGTTCTTCTTGAAGGAGAACCCTAAGGATTCTTCAGAGGACTGCAGGATGCTATTTTTAATGTGTTGCCAAAGTGTTTCAGGAGAGGGATCTATGGAATGATTTTCGAGCCCAGTTTGAAGACTTGCTTGGAATCTGTGTCTCACTGTAGCTGTTTGAAGATTGTTAACTTGGAGTCTCCTCCTTGGAATACCGCCCCTTTTAGGTATTAGCTTAAGGTTGAAGTTAAGTTTGCAGTGCACAAGTCAATGCTCTGTTTGACATTCTGCACTAGGCATCACGCAGGTACGATGGACATTGCAGACATCTCTCTGTCGCACCAAAACATAATCAATGAGGTGCCAATGCTTAGATCTAGGATGCATCCAGGTTGTCTTCAGACTATTTTTCTGCTGAAAGATAGTGTTGGTGATGGTGAGCTGTTGCTCCGCACAGAATTCTAGCAGTTTCCAACACCGTACTTCCCTTTCCAGGCTTCAAAGTTCTTTCCTACTCTGGCATTGAAATCACCAAGGATAATGATCTTATCATCTGCGGGAACCTTTTGGGTAAGGCGGCGCAGGTCGGTATAAAATTTTTCTTTTTCAGCAGGGTCAGCTTGGAGAGATGGGCCATATATACTAAAGAGGACAACATGTTGTTTGTTGTGAAGTGGAAGGCATAGGGAGATAATGCAATCAGAATGACCTGTTGGCAGATTTTCAAGTTTAGGGACAGTAGACTTTTTAATCATGAAGCCAACTCCTGAAAGATGCCTTTTGGTTCTGTTTTTGCTGACCAAAAGACTGTACAGCCAGCATCATGTTCCCTAAGGCTGCCTTCCTCATGGAGATTAACTTCACTGAAAGCAGAAATGTCAATGTTGAGATGTGACAATTCGTGGCAATTAGGACAGAACGACACTCAGGATGTCCACTGTCCGCAGTATCAAGCATGGTTCTGATGTTCGAGCATGCGAGTGTCAATTTGGGTACATCTTTGAAGGCGGGTGTATGCCTTTGTCTCTTAAACTTTGTTTGACTGCATCAGAAGATGCCCGTTGGCCACAGTTAACCAACCAGGTGAAGGGTGGAGATGAGCTTTGGTTAGGCGACCTTTTCTAGGCCCCTCTCCGTGTGGAGCAAGCAGTGCTCTCCTTGAAAAAGGCTGCTTGGTCATTCAGGATGCTGCCAAACAAGACTGTTATCTCCAGGGTCAGTCTCAGGCGACCAATGTCCTGAACCGCCTGCATGCAGGGTTGGGTCTGCAGCTTCCAGTGCACCTTTCACCTGCTGTTTCAACCCTCACCTGTCGCTACAGGGCTTTGCAAATGTGGATATAACCCTCCAACCTGCACAGTGGATTTTTTTAGGTGAGACGCAGCATGTGCAGAACTGGACCCACCCTTTAATCCTAAGGGCCTAGCAAGCTTGGACGCTGACAGCGAGGTCCTTAGGATGTAGGTTTAATTAGAGCGTCCTTCTCTTAGATGGATGGCTTTACAGGGCTAAGCAAGCTCCATCTGCCCAGGTTTGGAGTTAGAGTTGTCCTTCTCCTGGGATGACTGCCAGAAGGCTAGTGAGCCCATCCTGCCCATGGACACATTTTATCTGTCCCTACAGTTTTGACCTGTCTGAGACAGGGAGACCCTGCCAAAGGCATGTACCATTGCCAGCATAGCTTGCAACCTCACAGGGGCACACAAGCTACTTCCCCACTAAGATGATTAGCGCAAACCTTTGAATTCCTACTTTTCCCCCAGCCACCTATACTCAAACCCAGGGATATTCCCAGGGACAATCCCTTACTCTGAGCACCCTTTCAGGGCACTAAACATCCAAAACAAATCCGGTCCCCGCACCGAGTCGGGGCTCGGGTACCTCCCATGGCCCCAGCCCAGACTAAGCCCCCCAATGCCCAGAGAAACCTATTACCCGCCCTGACCTTACCTTCCCCCACCATGTTACTACAGGTCTTCCCTCACACTGCCCACCCGCGATCCTCCAAGCAGGACTGCCCCGCCCGCCCTTCTGCCGGTCGGGGGACCCCATGGTCCACTAGACCCCCTCCCCCTCCCTCAAACTGGACTGGCAAACCTCTGTGCCCTCCAAAGTTCCTCCTCTCCTCTCCTCTCCTCTCCCCTATCCCTGGGGTGGCCACCAGGAGCCCACCTGGTGTGGCATAGTAGCAATATAATGCCAGTAATATGCTCTTTCTTCCCCCTTCAACTTTCAGAATACTTTAAAATGTGGGGGAAAAAAAAAATTATCAAACTGCTGTTTGTACTTTGCATGTATTTCAGGGGGGTTGATTTGACAGTTGTGTTTTTATCACCTAGAAAAGCTCCCATGGGAATATGCCACCACCTGTGTGTCAGGCTGCAGGATGTGCCCTGCCCTTATGCCAGTACTGCCCAGCAGCAGCGAGTGCATCTGTGGGATTGGGTCACAAGTCATGTTCTCCGAGGCTCACTGTTGGGACTAGTCCTGTTTAATATCTCTATTGATGACCTAGACAAGGGTATTGAGGGCACCTTCAGTGAGTTTGCAGACGACATCAAGCTCTGTGGGAGTGTTGATCTGCTGGAGGGGCAGAAAGGCTCTGCAGAGGAATCTGGACAGGCTGGACCTATGGGGTGAGGCCAGTTGTGTGAGGTCCAACAAGGCCATGTGCCATGTCCTGAACTTGGATCACAACACCACCATGCAGTGCTACAGACTGTAGGAAGAGTGACTGGAAGGCTGTTTGGTAGATAAGGACCTGGTAGTGCTGGTTGATAGCCAGATGGACATGAGCCAGTAGTGTGCCCCAGAGGCCAAAAAGGTCAATGGCATCCCAGCCTGATTCATAACCAGTGTGGCCAGAAGAACTAGGGCAGTGATTTCCCGCTGTTCTGGGCAGTGGTGAGGCTGCACCTCGAATCCTGTGCCCAGTTCTGTGCCCCTTACTTCAAGAAAGGCGTTGAGGTGCTGGAGCATGTTCAGAGAAGGGCAATGGAGCTGGTGAAGGGTCTGGAGCACAAGTCTGATTTGGACTGGCTGAGGGAGCTGGGGTTCTCTAACGTGGAGAAGAGCAGGCTCAGAGTAGACCTTATCGCTCTCTACAACTACCTGAGAGGAGGTTGTAGTGAGTTGGGCTTTGATCTTCTCTCCCTAGTAACAAGTTACAGGACAAGAGGAAATGGTCTCAAGCTGCACCAGGGGAAGTTTAGATTGGATATTAGGAAAAATATCTTTGCCAAAAGAGTTGTCAAGCATTTTAACAGGCTACCCAGGGTAGTACTAGCGTCACCATGGATGTGGCACTTAGCATATGGTTTAGTGGTGGATTTGGCAATGTGAAGGCGGGCATATTTTTAGCAATTGAGCTGCATATTCTGATGATAACAGAATATGCAGCTCACTAGTTCCTCTTTTTTTTTTTTTTTTGTATTTCAGGAGATACATTTGTGATCACCTAGTGCACATCTGTAAGTTTTGTAGTCTTGTACAAAATGTGATGGAGTTTACAGGTTGTTGTTATTATTTTTTAGTAGTAAGCAAATGAATCTCTTACAAAAGGTGGCAATATCTTAGTTATGTGTAAGTGTATGGCTAGGATAGAAATTTGTAGGCCTGCTTATAGAGAGCTAAATTCTTATCCAAATATTTATGAACTCATGGATCTGTTAATGCAGAGTTTGAAATAACGACTGTGAAAAACTCAGCTCCTGCGTACATGTCCCAGAAGCATTCAGTGATAAAGAATTCTGGATAGTTTATAGAGGACAGTTTGAGTGTCAATAAAGTTTTTATTCATTTGCATCTATAAGCATTAGATTAGATTGCATAATTATTTTCTTTTATAGAGTTTTCAGAGCCTTTACACTTAGAGAAGCCTTTGGCCTCATTAAAATGGTACATTGTGATGATGGTGACAGCTTTGCAGCAGAAGGAGGACATATCGTCTGCATCGAGACAGGGCTTCCCCCCTGAGGTGTATGTGATGACAGGCAAAGAGATGTGAGGGATATGACAGGGTCTGGACCAAAGCTCTGTCTTAAACTTAATAACAGATCTCTGGCATAAGAAGATCCTTCAGGGAAGGATGCGAGAGCTGGACAGGTAGAGATAAATCTTTCTCCTAATAAATACATCTATCTTCTGCCAACCTGCATCTTTGGATGGTAGTGTGTATATGAGCATATGGGTGGAGTGAATGGTATTCTAGAGAAACAAGCAAAAATCATTTTCACGTTGTAGTGAAATAGCACTTTGCACTGAGATAGTGGAACTGTTTCAGGGGACTAAAAACATAATAAATAAAGTGCTTGGGGTGCAGCCCATCCCACTTCCAAAATTGCGGTTCTAGAGATTCTGAGTGTACTTCAGATGAAATTTTCTCTGTATGGCTGCAGCTGTGCACCATCTCAGTCATATTGGCTGAGAAAAGGCTATTCCATATGCCTTGAATATATTAATTTAAAATGCAGATAAGATGGGTCTTTAATTTGGAATTTTGCATAAGAAAAAATCTGCAGAAGTAAATGACTTCTATCTTTCCTTGCAACAGAAATTACTGTTGGCTGATGCTATCTGCAAGGAAACTGCAGTGCTGTTTTCAATAGCTCAGTTTTGTTCCCCTTACCTTGGATACCTACATAGCAGAGTTCATGAAAGAAAGTGTTTAATTTCTTTCTGAAGGTGGAAAGCTCTGTCTCTAAAGTAGCCAATTGGCATGCAGTTTACTGTTATGTGTAAAATAGATAGATTTAAGTTCTTACTTACTTCTCAGCAAGTTTGTAGATGACACGAGGCTGCATGGTGCAGTTGACACAACAGAAGGACAGGATGCCATCCTGTGGCACTGGAAAAACTTAAGAAGTGGGCCCATGAAAACCTCATGTAGTTCAACAAGTACTGCACTGGGATCAGGGCAATCTTAGACATGAGTACAGACTGAGAGATGAACTCAATTGAGATCAGCCCCGTGGACAAAGGACTTGGGGGTTCTCATGGCAGAAAAGCTATACATCAGTCAACAGTGTGTGCTCACAGTCCAGAAGGGCAATTGCATTGTGGGTTGCATCAAAAGCAACAGGGCCAGCAGATCAAGGGAGGTGATTCTGCCCCTCTACTCTGCTCTCGTCACATTCCACCTGGAGTGCGGCTTCTAGGTCAGGGTCCTCAGCACAAGAAAGATGTGGACCCATTAGAATGGCTCCAGAGAAGGACCATGAAGGTTATCAGAGGTCTGGAACACCTCTCCTTTGAAGATAGACTGAGAATTGCGGTTGTTCAGACTAGAGAAAAGGTTTCAGACAAACCTTATTGTAGCCTTCCGGTACCTTAAAGAGTCCTTATAAAAAGGAGGGAGAGGGACTTTTTGTATGGGCAGATAGTGACAGAACAAGGGGCAGTGGTTTTAAACTGAAAGAGGGTACGTCTAGATTAGATGTTAGAATGAAATTTTTACACTCAGAAGGTGGTGAAGCACTGGAACAGGTTGCCCAGGGAAGTTGTGGATGCACCGTCCCTGGAAGCATTCAAGGCCAGGTTGGATAAGGCTTTGAGCAACCTGATTTAGTGAGTGACATCCCTGCCCTTGGCCAGAGAGTTAGAACTAGATGATCTTTAAGGTTCCTTGCAACCCAAACCATTCTAAGATTCTGTGATTCTCTTCTGGTGAATTTTGCATATTCCTAATGTAGAATAAGAGACTATGGTTAAGCGTTTTCTAGAAATGCTGCTCTATGGTTTCGTTTTGCCCTTAGTTTCCAGGAAGAAACATTAAATGCAAATCGTTTTTCTTTATTTGCAGTAGGTCAAACTAATTTAGCTAAAGTTCACACCTATCTGCATAGAAGATTATTGTAAACACAATAAAATTCAAAGGTCATTTCTGTGACTGAAAGAGGATCAAAGGTGTTTTCTGTGCTATTTTAATCCTCTTCAGAGCATTGTAATGAGTTTAGTAAAGGGTGAAAGTCCAAGGGTTTCCCTTGCCATTGTCCTTTATATAACTCTATTAACTATTCACTAGTCTAGCATTATAACATGTTCAATGGTGAATGAAGGAGAATCTGTCAAGGGGAACTTAGAGTAAAAGACCTCCTGATGTATGCTGATTTTGTTGATATGTTTCATCAGTTGAACAGTAACAACTTAGAAAGCAGAAGTCAATCTTACCCTGATAATGAAGTCTTGATACTTACAGCCTATTACAAAAGTAAATGCTGATCTTCAGAATCAGGTTGCAAAAGCATTGTGTGTTATACAGTTTCAAAAAGAATATTGAATAACAGACCTATATGTTGGCTCTTAAGGTGTTTCCTGGTGCTTAAGGAGGAATATCCCTTGCTTGGTTTCTGCAAAATGCTAATATTGTCAAGTTTTTCTTTTACCTAACAGTCAGAATGTTTTCTGTGGAACCAGCCTAGCCCAACTGGGCCCTATTGAAGCAATATAAGTGGAAGTTATTAGGCCATGACACTACTCTTAGGCTAAAGAAGTAGCCTGAGCTGTGAATATATTTAACTTACTACTTGCAGGTAATGATCTCTTCAGAAATCATGTTTTTCAATAAAGAAAAACCTACCCAGGATTCACTGGTCAGTAGTTTGATAATATCAGAAATGATATGAAGAAATGAAGATGACTTTTTGATGTAATACGTCATGTAAATAGTTTATCCTCTCTAGAACTGATCAGTTGCCCTCTAGTTATTAGAAATGGTGTTTAACTCTTGTTTTTATAATATGAACTTGCAGTAATTTTTTTATATTGCACAATCAAATCAGTTAACATAATTAAAATACGTTTACTGAAGAGCAAAGAGTAACAGAGAAATACTTACATTTCTTGTTTTTCTTTTTTTTATTTAGCTCTGAGTTGGTGCAGCATCCTCTGGTTCTAATTCAATTGTGATGATGTGTGCAAATCTGCTGAGCTCTGGTAGCTGATCGGAACCTTTAAATCAGAAGGGTGAGGTATTTTGGTTATGAGACTGGGAAGGTTTGCATCTATTCTGAGATCTTTCAACATTCTGCTCAAAAATCAAAGATTTTCATATTTTGGTTTGATTGTGCTACAGATACCGTATAGAATCATAAAATGGCTTGAGTCTGAAGGGACCTTAAAAATCATCGTTTCAACACCCCGCTGTAAGCAGGGATACTTTTCACTAGACCAGGTTTCTCAGAGCTCAATTCAGCCTTGCCTTGAATGCTTCCAGGATGAGGCATCCACAATTTCTCTGGACAACCTGTTCCAGTGCTTCACCACCCACACAGTAAAGAATTTATTTCTAATATCTAATTAAACTTGGTTTCAGTTTGAAGCCATTCGCCCTTGTCCTGTTACTACATGCTCTTGTAAATAGTATCTCTCCATCTTTCTTGTAGGACCCTTCAGGTATGGAAGGCCGCGATTAGGGCATCCCAAAGCTTTCTTTTTTCTAGGCTGAACAATCCCAAATCTCTCAACCTTTCCTCATAGGAGAGGGGCTCCATCCCTCTAGTCATCTTGGTGGCCCTCCTCTGGACTCACTCCAACAGGTCAATGTCCTTCCTATGTTGGGGACCCCAGAGATGGATGCAGTACCCTTTTTCAAAGTTAACATAATTGTAGCTATGGACCTGCATAAAGCCAAGGTAACCTCCTAGATGCATCCCCCCCCAGAATAAAGACAAATAAAATCAAACCGAACACCCCACCAAACAACAACAATAGCAAAGCCAAAACCCCAAATCCTGTCTGGAGTGAAAGGGTTTTTATTAAAGCACTGAAATTTCTTCTAAGTTCATGTAACTCACTGATAAAAGACTTTGACTAAGCAGTCATATGCAGATTAATAAGGAAATGTCATTCCCGATGTAGAAAGATTACTTCAACATGTTACTCCTCCAACTAATAAAATGCCAGTCTGAAATTATACAGTTGAACAGATTAAGTCTATTGCAAAGAAACTAGTAATGTTTCCATGAAAAAACACAACTCCATCAATAAGGTTTCTAAGCTTTATGGTACTCCCCAAAAGGGAATTACACCCTGAGTGGATGAGGAAATTAATCTGTTTCCATCTCTTCACTTGGAGACTTCTGACTGCAGTGAACAAAGCCCTTTAAAAGCAATAAGAAAGGTTTGTTCCACACAAATTTACAGGATATTGTTCACACAAAGATGTTTTGCAGTGGAATGCCTCTTTTCACTGGTAGCCTTAGGAAATAGCATGAACAACAAAGCAAGCACCTACAGTGGAGTGTGTTATTATTCTGCAAGAATAGGATGTGAGATACTACATTCTGTTTGGATTATTATATAAGCCAGATCCTGAAAATATTTAATGAGGATGCTAGCAAATGTGACAGCTTAACAACAACAATGTTTGATTTCACATTAATTTCTCTCTTGTGGAGAACAGATATAGTATTCCTCAAAGAAAACCAATTCATGTTGAAAGAAAGTTTGGATGCCAGGAAGAAGATCATTAGGTGTGATAAATGCATCTGTGAATGATCTTAACATGCCTGCTGAAGGGAAGAATTGCAGGGAAGACTAGCAAAAATGAAAAGTTTTCAGGTTTGAAAAGTTTCTCATTGGTGATACTAGTGACAACCAGCATGTCTCAGAGCTTTCACTCAAAAAGCTTCTTATGATACTATATCCCTTTCTCCTGGAAAGTAAAATGGACAAGTGGATTCTGAGGTGTTTAGAAGTAAATGTTTAATTTAATTAACATTAGCTTTGAGGGATGGAGTCCAGTGTAGAGCAGATAGATCAAACTTTATAGGAGTAGTATGCATGTAGAATGTACTTGTTCTGTAACTCTGTTTAAATAAAGATTCTTGTTTTGAATTTGACCTGTGAAAAGAAACAGACACTTGAAAGAAGTTATATTTTATATTTATTTATGTATTGTTCCCAAATGGGCATCAATTCCAGATAGTTTCATGGAACCTGAGTTACCGTAGGAATATTCCGCGCTGTACTGCGCTGTGCTGGGAAAGAATCTCTCATGTCCATTATCTGGATGTTTGTTGAGTCACAGGTGGAGAAGAACAAAGTTCTCAGTTAATGGGTAGTGTTTCCTATCCCACTAATGCAATCTAACTAATCTGAGTTACACCAGTGATACCAAATGCAAAAATAAATAAATGGAATTGCTTCAACTGATGGTTAAAATGAAAATTTGAATTGTTTTGCAGTCTTTTCATTTGCAGCTTTTGACAAACTTTCAATTGTTAGCAGGATTTAGTAATCAGTATTATTTTAAAGTTGTTTAGATCCATTGCGTATATTCTTATGTTGCTTGTCCTTTAACATATGAAACATACCAAAATGTCATATCCTCTAATATCAGTTTGAGGAACTAGCCTGGTGTGACATGTTTCAGTCAGTTTACTTTGGTGTATATGTATGGCCAGTCTTCGCGAACGAAGATTTGGGAAAGGTCTTTACCTTTCCAACCTGCGCAGTGGATTTTTTTTAGGTGAGACACAGCGTGTGCTGAACTGAGCCCACCCTTTAATCCTGAGGTTCAACTGCCAGGGCCAAGCAAAGCTCGGACAGTGGCAGCGAGGTCCTCAGGACGTAGGTTTGTTTAGAGTGACCTTCTCTTAGATGGATGACCTTACAGGGCTGACGAACTCCATCTGCCCGGAGCGCTTCCCTGACCGGGAATCGAACCCGGGCCGCGGTGGTGAGAGCGCCGCATCCTAACCACTAGACCACCAGGGGGCTCGTTTACTTTGGTAGTTGACACATATCTGTACAATTTACTCCAATTCAACATAGGATTCTATTTAACAAAGTCATTATTTTTATGGGATTTAATTGGGAAGACTGTATGTTCCACGGTTATGGAATTTAAGTTATATTGGAGAAGCAGTCTGTATGATTCTTTTTCTTTTGAATGTGCATCTTGAAAGCCTTATGGCCTTTCGTGTATATTAGAAAATGATTGACAGGTAAATTATGTAAACTGAAAGACTGAATACAAATATATTTAGTCACAGTGCTCAGTATATTGTACGGCTTTTTGAGAAGTTCCTACAAGCAACTGGGACTCAAAATGATCTATTGTTTCTAATGTAGGTCTAGGCTAGCTACATGGCTAGTGCCTTTGAAGAATATAGTTGCACCTCCAACAAATATGTCAGACATGGATATAATTTGCCTGCATGTATGAGCAATGTACACTTTGGCTGCTCTCTTCTGGAGGTAGAAGCAGTCAGTTTTGAGAGTCACTGTTTTCTCAAAGTTGTGTTGCTGAGATTTCTACAGCTCAGTCCTTTAACAATTACTTTATTGCCTACTTTTGGCCTTGGTCAAACAGCAAGACAAAGATGAAGCAGACAGAATATAGTATATTGTCCTTGGGAAATAAAGTGTAGATATTTTCCTAAGGGCTTTTTACCGTTTCTAAATTATATTAGTCTAAAACGGTTTTCTGTGCAATCAGTATTTGCAGGAAGTCTCCCCTGGAAACTTCATATCTTACTTATGTCTTGAATGCATATTCATGATTATTCAATTACTTTGCTTTGAACTGAAAAACACAGTAATTGTATTTCTTTCAGAAACCTACCCAAGCACCAATTTTATTGTATTTCATCCACAAAAAAACCCCAACCATCAAACCAACAAAATACAAACAAAACAAAAAGCCCCACTCCCTCGAAAAAAACCATAAAAAACCACCCCCACCAAAAAAAAACCCAAAAACTAACCCCCTCAAAAAACTGAAGCATGGTAGTCAAGATGACTCAACCTCCCTAAAATATTCTTTTAAAGATATTAGTATTACAAATGGATTTAACTTTTTGATTCAACCATTATCAAAGTTAAAATTTACTCTCCTTCTGACATGAGCATTGTTTTCATTTTAATATTATTCTCTGTATTTAAGACTCAAAACCCATTAAAACAAACATTACTAAAACTGTATTACTAGCAAAGAGTGAATACCAAAAGAATTTTAAATCTTCTGTAGAATCCTGCTGGAAAGGAATTCCCTGTTTCCCTATTTAATGGGATCATAGTTTATGCATGTAAGTGTTCTGAACTGACTTACACTCACTTTGACGAACAGAGGTCAAGCGAATACCTTGAGCCCTGCAGGAGATCTAGTGGATGCTGAAGGTTCCCTCTCTGTCTCAGCAAAATCTCACTGGTTCTGTGCAGCTCCTATCATGACAGCTCACTGTGCATCAGAAGCTGGTTATTGTCCAAAACAAAGCCCAACAACCCTAATGAGGTTGGTTATTGTTATTTCTTTTAACCAGATTTAGGGGTATACAGGAATATAGTACTCGAGGCTGAGTTTCACAGGGCATGCCAGGGTGCATGTTGTGGGTGACAGAAATCATCCAGCTTGCATGCAGTTTGTATATGCACAGGCACATTTCCTTCAGCTGAAAGGAAACCTCATTTTGTTCCCAATGAATTGGTTTGGATTGAGATTGTATTCAAAATGATCAACCTTCCTGTTTGAAATAATAGCAGTTTTCTCAAATACATAGCAGACATCTGAATACATAGGAAAGGTTGTGTTAAAGGAACACATGATAGCAGAACTTAGTCTTCAAATGTTAGGAATTACTATTGGCTTTGTTGAATTGTTTCCTTCACACATAGAATAGGTGCGTTACACTAGGGTATTCTCATTCTAAGCAATATTACACTCCTAATGCTTTCTGTCTGGAGTTAGAGTATTTGACTGAAGAGAAATGTGTTGTTGTCTCCTGATGTGAACAATCTGCAGAAGAGAATGAGTACAACAGATTTGTCTAACAGTTATGGAATGCAATGGGAAGCCGAGGATTATATAGTTTTTAATCCTGCAAGGTTTGTAGTTTAGAAATTATGAATTATTGCAGAGAACGAGTCTTGAATCTTGGGCCCTGTCCCATGACTGTTTTAAGAGACTAAATCATTTATGCAGCCTTGAGACTGACTAATGTTAAATGGGAATTTTCATTGCTTTCCTCAAAAAGCAAGCTAGGTGTCACTTCTTTCACCTAATAAGGGTTGTAAAGATTGTGAAGTTGCAGAAAAATGTTTCAGTCAGTGAAAGTGGAAAGGAGAAAATCATCAAGCATAATTATCACGAGTATATCATTTACCTTGTGCTGGAAGCTGAAATATGGCTTTTTGGCTAAACATTGCAGATCTTATATTAGTCTTATATTAGGGAACATTGTTTTGGGTCTTTTGATGCACTTCTTAATATATTATGTGTACTTTTAAATTTTTCTTTTTTTTTTCTTTCCTTCTCCTTAAGTTATGGGCAATTTGGAAGGTTCCTTTCATTATTATGGCATGTTGTGAGGGAGGGTAGAGACAATTGGTATAATAGTAGGTTTTTTTCAGTTTGCACATTTTATACCTATGTGCACTAAGTGAACAACATTTAACCAAGATAGAAGTAGTTTGTTTCTTCTGCACAGGAACTATGAAATGAGATATGTTCATGTGTGGACACTGCTTATGCAAGCTCAAGGTGGCTGGTGCTCAGTGTGGATGTGCAGCATGTCCTGAAAGTGGTGAGTTTGGGCTTGCCTGTACCTGTGTGGGCTGTGTAGTGCACTTACGACACAGTAGATCTGCTATAGACTCATCCTGGAATGTGTCATGGTTGCTAGTGAGATATGAGACTGATGAAAAGAAGCTGCTGTACCTGAAAACTCTGGTGACCAAGTATTCAGACTTGACAGTATAAACAAAGCTTGCAAATGAAAGAAAACTCCTGGGGAAAGCCTTGATATCAGGGGCTACTTTTGGATTAATCCTACAGCAACTGGGATGTGCCCCAATAGAGAAACTGTGTGTGAGAAAGCAATTAAAGCTGGAACTAATCAAATATAATGCCAGTTGTTGCAACAAGTAATATTTTAATATTTATGTGTTCTGGTGTAATAAAACTCACTGGGGTGATGATATGGAGTGAGTGATATTTTCTGTAGCAGAGTCCAAGTAAAATAAAGATACTGATTTCAACTTGTAGGGCTGATACTACTTTCCTGGTAGTATTGACCCTCTGCTATTTTCTTCTCTTCCATGCTTCAACCTTACACCTCATGAAGTGCAACAGAGAGTAATTTTTTCCCTTTCAACTTTTTCCTAGGTAGCAAGTCCACTGTCATCTGTCAGCACAGTAGAGAGAAGATGATGAAATTTAAATAGACAGCTTAAAATTGACAATATTACATGCATCTGTCTTCCACTATGTTTTCTATGCAGGAATGGCTCTTTCCAAGCTGGATAAAGTCAGAGTAAAATGATGTGGGTTCGAATATGATTCTTAGTCTGAAGCTAATTGAATAAAGCATCCTCACTAATTTTGTAGAGGTTAGTTTTGTCATTACTATTGTTCTTTGGAGGCATAGCCAATAGAAGCAAAAGATTAAAAACAACTTTCTCAGTATAAATAACAATATATTGAAACAGCTGATCTGGTAAATTCGTTTGGAAAGATAGGTTTTCCAAGTTCATCTGACATGTAGCTTCTTAAATAACCTCTTGCTTTCTAAATGTTAATAACTTTTATATAACTGAATTTGAGATAAACTGGTTTTTTCCCTTTTTAAAAACATTGTCATTAAGTTCTATTGTAGGCTGTTGATCAGTTTTCTTCCTCTGGGACCATTATTTTAATAAACCTGCTTATAGAACATAATTTAGAAAAAAGAGAAGTTCTTTGTGAATAACTGCATTGCTTGTTTCTCACCGTGGTTTGAAACTATGATTAAGTTGAGTTTGTTTGCTTTTTGCTGGCTTTTAGGAAAATGGGATTTATACTCAAAAGTTTTCCATCCCTTAAGTTCAACCTCATGATACATACACAGAATGTCTAAGTGATTGTCATGCACTACTAATCATAACAGGATTCAAACTGGATCTTTTAAAAAAATAAATTGAAATTTAAAATATGACAGAAGTGCTCTGCCTATTAATTTTATTCTTCAGCAAATTGTTTCATTAATATCTGCTCTTTGCTGTTCAGACTTCAGGTATCCCTGACCTAGTTACTTGAAATGATACTGAATTGACAGCTTCAATCATTCTGGAGAAGAAAGTTAATTTAGTGTGAGAGAACCTTGGGAAATCTTTGAAAGATTTATGGAAATTTCTACTCAAACTGTCTTATCTGTGGCTTTATGAACTTAAAACTGAAGTTGAAAAAAATAATCCCCAAAATAAAAGTGAAATGCTGAGCATGCACACGCTCAACAAATTCAGTGAAGGAAAGTAGAGGTAAAAACATCTCCTAGCTATGATGTGCAAAGCAAGGAGTGAACAGCTGAAAAGGAAAGGAAACTTCTGGGGATGTACTTACTAAATATTTCACAGAGTAAATGACGTACGAAAAAAATGCAAGGCCATTTCATTTGCACAGACAAATGCTACCAGTCATCAAGATTTTTTTTCTGATTTTAATGAAGTTTTTCCTGCTGGGAAAAATTGTGGGTGGAACAGTAGGCAGAGTCAATGCAAGTTAGTGTTAGCTATGGGCACAGATGTTTTACGTCGCTGGTGTGGTGGTGTTTTAAAAGTGATGTCTTCTGTTATTAATCAAGAAAGCATTTAATTTGTAACATTTTACAGTCAACACAAATCTTCTGGGCCTTCTATTTAAAATATCTAGCTGACAACTTGAGTACCACTGATGCCTCTTTTCCTTAGGACAGTGGATATTTGAAATGCTATGGTAAAACCTGAGGAAGCCGCTGCTTGTGAAGACTGTTGGGTCTTCCAGTATCTATTGCCATACTTAATTTCTCCAGTGATCTTTCAGTGATCTTCACTGATAGGGGAGAAACAATTAATTAAAGACAGATTAATTTCATAGCATTCATTTTAACCATTTTTTTTGGTGTGTGCTAAGTACAAAGTGGAAACTGAATTTTAACTTTATAAATTATTAAAAATAGTATTTTGAATGAAGATAAACTGCTTTATACTGAACACGAAAACTGACAGCGTATGTCTCAAGTTGACTTCTGTTTTCAAGTTCTAGAGATATGAATGAACAGATTTTATAGCTTTTGTTTTATATACTCTATTTAAAAATTACTACTTCACTGAATTTGTGATAAGGAGTAATGGTATATAGTTATATACCAAAATCACGCAGTGCCTCTCAACAAACAACATGGGGTTACCAAAACTGGCTGTACAAGAAGATACAGAGAGACAATTACATTATTGAAGGTTATTAAAAAAGACATAAATTTTTGGTAAAATATCTGGTGCCTGAGGGTAACTATTCAAGAGTTTAATGCTGCATGAACAGCATAGATGTATGCTTTTTGAATTACATATTGGAAACATTGACATCAGAAGTGTCCAGAAGTGGAAAACACTCATGAACTTAACCTTGAATGCACAGATATTTTTATGAACTCTTACGTCATTTCTCTACTTACCTATGCACTTCCTTCATCACTGAAGCCCTAAATTGAGCACATGTTTAGATTTGTCATGTGTGACAGGGGAAGATACATTTTTTTATTGTGGCTTACTTGCTGAGTAAAGTGAAAGGGTCCACTCTATCCTTGACTGAAAACTCAAACCCATGACTTCCAGTATTGCTTTCATGATAAATTTGTAAATTTGACTTTCTAAACTTCTATCAGTGGTAATTTTTTTTTAAATTCTAGCAATAAGTTATATTTTAGAATTGCCTTAAAATTGCACCTTTAAAGCAAGTAGCATGTCCTAGGAGAATCCCAAGTCCTAAGTCCCTTGCATTGCTTTTTTTTTTTCTTAATGATACAAGAAATAAAAAAAAGGTTCCTGTTCCCCCACAAGACTTTTTCATCCCTTTTTCAGTTCTCTTTCCTACCTCTTGCTTGTTTTCCTTTCTTGATGTGGCAACTGCTATGGCTTTGTCCACCTCTCCATATGCCAACAAAGATGAAGACCTATTGCTGGTAAATTCTACCCCAAGTAACCCTGGATGCTATGGTGCTAATTATAGCATTCAGAGGAAGCAAGGAGGATGTTAAGTCAATTGCTAAATGTACGTGTGAGAGCATTCATTGTAGAAATTCAAGGTTATTCTGACAAAATTTAAACAAAACTCAGTTGAAAATGGTTCCAGTTTTGATGAATCACAAGGGGAGAGGGAACGTGGCTAGTTTTACTAGTCAGAACATGGGTCAAAGGGTATTCCCTGGAATTTCAGTGTGTTTAGTATATTTCCAGGTGTCTAATCTCTTTTGCCCTCTCAAATACCAATGTGACTTTTAATTGCTGTAAATCTTTGTCAATTCAGCTGTGTTATGTTGTGAGTACCTTTCTGATTTTTTCCAAGAGTTTTGCTTTCTCCATCCACAGTCTGTTCCAAATAGAATTGGCAAGCCACAAAATTTTTAACTATTCAAATATTTCCTGTAAACTTTCCTTTTCTAGAGGTATCTATGAAAAATGAACTTTGAGTCATCCTAACTTGCAAATATTTGGATTATGTGGTTTAAATCTCTTTATACAATAAAAATGTTCCGTGTTATTATTTATTCTGGTCAATTATATTAGTTTATCATTTTTTTTCCTACATGCTGTTTATACTGGTGATAGGGAAGCAAAAAGTAAAACAATGTGTGTAAATAAAAGTCAGGGTGACTTGAAGGGAGAGCCTGCAAAGTCATGCTGATGTTGCAGAGTAGTGTACACCCAGCCTTACAGATTGTGGGTGGCATCGCAGAAGGCCTTGCATCTCAGCAACAAACAAATCTGATGCTTTTAAATAGTCAAGTGTATTCTTATTGTGGTTTATCTTGTTGGAACAGCAGTTTTTGACTAGAAGTGGAGAATTAAATTCAGGGTATCAGGCTGTTGTAGAGGAAGAGAAGATACCTCTTGGTCATAACTGTTTGACCAAAGGGGAGTGTTTGTAAAACCCAGTATCATTTGGATTGATCACCTGTCTGGGCTGTTATCCTGATGAATAGCAGGGATACTCAGACTTTCAAGGGAGAAGGTGATAGAGAAGTCAAAACTGAGGGACAGGATATGGAGCTGGAAGTTCTGTATTTATTTCTTGTCTGTGAAATAACTCCAGCATGACTGGAAAGTGTTTATTCGCTGGCTGTGCTGTGTGCCCTGGAGTGAAGCTAGAGCAGTAATAGTTTCTTTACGGGATTTGTACAAAGATAAATTTCTGGTTTTTGCATCTACCATAATGATAACAAGAAACTTGGTGTAAGAATAACTAATCCTGCTCTTACTTGTGCAGAAAGGAGGAGAAATTAAACCATTCCAACTGCAATAATGTATCTGCACTTACATCTCAGCTAAGAATTGTGATTTAAACTTCAAATTTGTCAAGCTATCTTTGTTTATAATACTTGTTTCTGTGAAGTTGAGTATGTTACTGCTGCTTTAATTGCTTAATATATTTTGAAGGTGCTATTTTATTTGTACAATTGCCTTTCCTTCCTTCCTTGGTTTAATTGCAAGAATGTTGAGAGATTGTTAGTTTAAAGTGATCCTTGTCATACAGCACTATCTTAGTGTTTCTGCTGCTCAGGAAATACTCTTTCATTTTAAAGATTTTTTTAAGACTTTCGTGGTCTTTTTTTTAAGACATGTTAAGGTCACGTTAACTTACTTGGAATAAGGTTTTTGATGGAAGTTATCTAAGACACCTGGTAATCTACGCTTTTGTTATCTAGAGTATGTCTTCAGCAACCAACAACTGTGCTTATAGAGAAGACCAATGCACTTGCAGTCTCGTCAGCCCTGGGAAGAGAACGTCTTGATGATATGCTACTTTTTTATTTCACAGTAATGCATAGACATGCCGTGGAATGGCTGTAGTTGTTCTTCCTTCGTGTTTACCTACCTGTTTAGCACTCCACTTTATAGTTCTTTACCTAACATTCTACAATGTTACTATGCTTCTAAATCTTTTTTTTGGCTCCGAGCAGTAGCAATGAGAACAAACTGCTATCTCCACTGTGACTTTAAATCTCTGGCATTGCTACGTAGACTCTGAAATCTCTGCTCAGCCCTGCTTTAACTGTTTGTAAACACTATACACTGTTTCTATAGTTGCTTTTTTTTTTAGGGAAAATCTTATACATGAATGCATCTCTGAAGCTCGACAAATATCCTCTCATTTCCATGTTGCCATCAGTGAGAGGAATTTACCACACTTACAGACAAACACACATGTACATCAACATATTTTTACACATTTTTGATGTAGAAACTGCATATTAGATGTATCTAATAAGACAAATATTAGATGAAGAAATCTTTAAGTAGTAAAATAAAAGTTTTCTTTTACAGTTTATCTTACACACTCTAGCTGCAGTAATCAAATCTCATTTACAATTTCTTTCTCTTCACTTGCACCACCCTGTGTTCATCTGTTCAATTAATTTCTGTATTCTTCATTTACACTGTCTGATTCCCTCTCTTAAATTTGGTGGAAATTGCCAAGTTTTAATAAAGGGACTGACATCTGTGGTCATGTAAGTCTCACTTTCAGAGTCAAGGTAATAATATCTGAAGTGTTTTACTGTCCAAAGTGATATGTTTAGGAGGCTACAACTCACCAGTAAATTTTTGTGTAAGTTGTAGATAATGAAAGCAGTATTATTAGAATGCTAATAAAGTGGGTGGGGGTTTTTTGGGTTTTGTTGGGGGGGGGTTGGGGTTTCTTTGTAGCCAGCTAGTATCATACTGGATGCAATATGGGAAGGAAATGTAAACCGGCCGTAAACAAATGAGTCAAGTATACCCGGATTCTCATGTTGCATAGGAATTGTGCTTTCTTGACATTGAACACTTTTTCCCTGAAAAATATGGTAATTTTACTGTCAGTTGAAGACAGGAAAAGTCCCACAAATGATCAAATCCATGTTAGAGTGGAAAATCATATTCAAAATATTTGAAATCTCTTCTAGTAGATGAGGTGAAATAGTATATACACTATAAGAATGCCATAGGCAGGAGAAGATATGTATCTATAAGGTTATATAGGCGATAACAGACTCTAGAAAGATTCTAAGTGAAAGATTTATGTGATATTTTATATGGCTACTGCCTGTAAAGCTAAGAGGAGCACAGAACAATATAGGCTGGAAGACAATTCTGGAAACAATTAAATACAAATTGCTTGTTCAAAGCAGGGCTAGCTCCAGAGTTAAATCCAATTTAAAAGTACTTCCATGACAGTAAGTGTGAGGAAAAGGCAACTGTCCTCCTTTACTAGGAAATCTATTGGAAGGAAAGCTGAAAGTGAAATGGAAGTTTCCTTGTCTCACTCCTTCTGAAGAAAATGAAGTCACTGAGAAAGTACCTATTTTCAGATGAATAGGCAGCTATTTGTTTAATAATTTCAGCTGATCCTGATATTTGGCATGCACCTAAAGACAAACTGTTCAATGGTAAGTCTTTGTTATTTGTTTTGGCCTCCAGGTCAGCAGTTTTGGAGGCATTCAGGACTGTTTGCTGTAAATCAGTTTCAGGCCAATGGTCTAGAAATTGAGAAGTTTCCTTTTTGTCCAAGATGGCTCTTACTGATTTGAGCATATTTGTCTCAATATGAGTTAAGAAAAGGTAAAGAGAAGGGGCTCTAAGAAGAGGAAAAGACCTTTCAATGGCAAATATGGAAGTAGATTATTTGTTCTGAGATATCTTTCTCTTGCAGTCATTCTTTAGTGCTGCAAGGTGTTAATACACTACTTCTGTCACGAAGTACAGCCAGTACTTCCAATACATAGGAAACCTGTGTATATTGAGAATGGATGAAATATGTCTTATTCCTCCTTCAAGAGTAATAAAGCAGCTTGATGTGCCATTTTGGCTGGAAGAAATCTTAATATAACCTTCTCTGCATCTCATTTTTACCAATATAGGGTTCACAAGGGAGGAGACAGCTTAATCTTGACAATCCCTAAGGCTTAGATGCAGTGACTACATAGAAATTACTTTGCTCTGAAAAACCAGATTATTAAAACAAAATTCTTATTTTTGTAAGTGTCAATTTTGTTTGGGGAAAAAGAAATCAAAGGATGGCATTCATTTAAGATATATTGTAGAAGTATTAATTTGGAGGTATTTGCTGGTGAAGTATTTTTTTAGTGAGTTTTTCCGCAAAATTTCCTGTTTGCATAAAAAAGTGTTTTTTTATGCAATAAAATACAATACCAAGTTTCCACTGCTTTTTTGAAGCATACTCATTTCTTTGGTGCATTTCCCTGTAAAATTGACATTGAAACTTGGATGGTTGGCTATTTTGCGCTTTTGCTTCTAGACACCTTCTAGTACTACAAAGTAATTTTGCATAAAAAGAAGAGCCTAAATTTATGAAGATTGTAATGTTTTTTCTTCACCACCTAGAAACCTTGTTTTCTATAAATATTCCATTGATTCAGTGTGAATAAAGCTTGCTAAATCTGCAAAGGTGGTAAAACTCAAAAGTATGAAGAATGACAATCTTCTTTCTGTACTGTTTTTATCAGAAAAATGTGATTTCAAAGTTCACATAAGATCCTACTTAAAATGTATCTAAATTAAGACCCATAAGAACTCTTTAGAAACATTAGCTTTGTTGCTTAGCTGTGACTTTTAAGCACCTCTAGACCTTACAACATCACTGATTCCTACTGGGGTAATTTTTGGCTCCTTTCTGGGGAGGAGTCTAGGTGTTTATAGCGGAACCATCACTACTGTATTTATTCAGGAGAGGCATGCGTGCTGAAGTAAGACAAGGAATGTGTAAAATCATCTACAGTTCCCTATTACTTTATATTTCTGAGTGAAGTGTAATAATTTTAGTAGTGGAAGCCATTTTGGTTTGCTTTCCAGAAAGTTTTTGCATTCTCTTGGGAGTCACTGAGCACAGTATTCTATTTTGTAAGTGGTGCATGCCTGATGAGTGATGCAGTTACAGAACTGCAAAGCCAGCACAGGTAGGCAGCAATTCCATAAATTTTCTGCAGTGGGGTGGAAAACTGAATTTCAAGGATCTAGACAGTATAGATGGGCAGAATATTGATTTAAAACTCCTATACTCCTTATGTGGCCCTTGGAGAGTGGCATTGCAGAGTAGTATTTAAAACATCAGATTGCTGTATACTGAGATGTATTACACTGCTGTGCTTCAGCATGTAACTGTACAGAACTAGTCAAAATGGAAAATAATGAGATAGAAGAGCCTTATGATCCCATGAAAGAGTCTTCCTCAGCCCGGAATTCTGAGATTCTTTTCTGCCACCTCAAAAGCTTCACCTCAAGCTTGTCAATGGCCTGGGCTTTTTATTTGAGAGAAATAATTAGCATTCATTCAGCTCTTTAAAAATGAAACTGAAATAAATCAATTATATCCTTTTTTCTGTGTAATAGCCTTATGGCTCAGGATATGAGCCAAGGAATGTTCCTTCAGGTAAATGCCATTTTGTATCTTTGCAAGTCAAATTTTCCAAGTTATGAAACAGAAGATATACATGTCCTTAAATATGAAGATGTAAAATACATTTGAAGATGAAAGTGAATAAAAGGCTACTGGATAATACAATTTATTTTTATCATATGGGAGGGAAAAAACCTCTCATGGAAATGGACTTAAATGTCTATATTCTCTTGTGCAGATGGTACATTCTATTGATTTTTGTCTGAAATATTTTCTTATTACATCTTTTCTCATCACTGAAAGTCAGCTAAGCATTTTTAACCAGTGCTGATTTAAGATAGCATAATATAAATAATGTGAAGTTTTGTTCTTAGACAGAATGGTAAGAGTTGGGCTGTATTTGTGCAGTGCTGCAATTCAGATGTCCAAATGTTGACATCTCACTCTTGCTGTCCTACAGGAGAGAATGTAATTTTGGAAATTAGGAGGAAAAACATTATTTCATTTTAAGTAAAATCCCACAGAACACAGTTGTTTAACTTTTATGATAGTTTATCAGCGAAAGAGGTGTTTCCTTGTTTATTTCCCAAGATTAAACTATCTTTACAGGAATACTTGAAAATTATGTGTATCTTGATTTCAGATGTTAGCAGGAGCCAAATATGTAATAAAATGATTATATATATATAATAAAATATAATCATTCATACCTGAGACATCCCTTCAGACAGGCTCAACATGCAGACAGGATGTACAGTATGCAGGATTCTTTATCCTGTGTCTGGCTGAATGCAGTGTCTTAAGGGATAGGGGGGCACTGGCTACAAGTTACTGCCTGACACAGGAGACAAGTCTCCTCTGTGACTGCCCCACCTTTCAAGGTGCCCTCATATGAAAGGTATTGGCTCTGCAAGTGAAACCAAACAGTGATGAGGATGATGGTTCATCTAGCTTGCCAAGATAAGTGGGACTATGCCCTGCATCAAAACTGCTTCCATAAAGTAAAAAAAAGATTGGTCATTGTCATAGGAAACTCCCTTCTGAAGGGAACAGAAGGCCCAGTATACAGACCAGATCCATTTCCTTGGGAAGTCTGCTGCCCAGGTTAAAGGCATGAAGAGAAACCTTCTCACCCTGGTATGGTCCTCAGATGAGGATCATTGATTTTCCAGGTAAGCATCAATGAAGTCCTAACAAGAAGTCCGAGGGCAATCAAGAGAGACTTCAGGGCCTTGACAGGGCTGGTTAAGGCATCAGGAGCAAAAGTAGTGTCCTTCTCTATCTTTCCAATCGCAGGGAGTGACGAGGGAAGAAGAAGGAAGAGCCAGCAGCCCAATACCTGTCTCTGAGCCTGGTGAATTTAAGTTTTTTTGATCACAGGTCAGTTTACATGACACCAAGCCTGCTGGCAACAGAGAGGGTACACTTGTCCCAAAGCGAGAAAAGGATCATTGCTTAGGAGTTAGCAGGGCTCATTGAAAGGATTTTAAACTAGATTTTAAGGGGGGAGAGAATAAAACCTGCCTTGCTAGAGATAAGCCTGGGAACAGCATAGCAATATTTGAAAGACGCTGTGCTAGTGAGGTCCTTTGGTCTGCCCTCTCAGTGGACAAAGGGGATGGAGATGTATGTGGCAACAAAGACACAAAGGTTATTGATGTGTTAGAAACCATGAAAATATCTGAGAATGGTCACATAGGAATTAAAGCTGATCTCCTACTATGACAAGGTGACCTGCTTAGTGGATGAGAGAAAAGCTGTGGATGTTGTTTACCTGCACTTTACTAAATATTTGCAACTGTATCCCACTGTGTTCTCTTGGAGAAATTGCTCACAGCTTATATAGGTGTATTCTTTGTCAGGTAAAAAACTGATTGGGTGTCTGGGCCCAGAGAGTGGTGGTGAATGGAATTACATCCAGCTGGATGCCGGTAACAAGTGATTTTCCCTGGGGCTCAACACTGGGGCCAGTGTTGTTTAATACCTTTACCGATGACCTGGACGAGGGGATTGACTGTACCTTAGTAAGACTGCAGATGACACCAAGATGTGGGAGTGTTTTTCTGTTGGAGGGCAGGAAGGCTCTGCAGAGGTATATAGAAGGGCTGTGTTGATGGGCTGAGGCCAATTGTATGAGGATCAACAAGGTGAAGTGCTGGGTCCTGCACTTGGGTCACAACAATCCCATCCAACTCTCTAAGCTTGGGGCAGAGTGGCTGGAAATCTGCCCAGCAGAAAAGGTTCTGGGGGTGTTGGTTGACAGCAGCTGAACATGAGCCAGCAGTGTGCCCAGGTGTCCAAGAAGGCCAAGACATCCTGGCCTGCATCAGGAATAGCGTGGCCAGCAGGACCAGGGCAGTGATTGTCCCCCTGTATTCGGCACTTGTGAGTACTCTGTCCAGATCTGGGCCTCTCATTCTAAGAAGGACATTGAAGTGTTAGAGCATGTACAGAGAGGGGCAATGGAGCTGGTAAAACGACTAGAGCAATATGAGGAGTGACTGAGGGAGCTGGGGTTGTTTAGCCTGGAGAAAAGGAGGCTTGGGAGCACCTTACCACTCTCTGTACTAGAAAGGACGTTGTAGCTGGGTGGGAGTTGGTCTCTTCTCCCACATAACAAGCAATAAGAGGAGAAAAAACTGCCTCAATTTGTGCCAGGGGAGGTTTAGATTGGATATTAGGAAACATTTCTTCACTGAAAGGGTTGTGAACCATTGGAACAGGGTGCCTGGAGAAGTGGTGGAGTCATCATCCTTGGAGATATTTGAAAGACATGTAAATGTAGCTCTGAGGGACATGGTTTAGTGGTGAACTTGGCAGTGCTGAGTTAATGGTTGGATTCAATGATCATAAAGGTCTTTTCAAATCTTAAAGATTCTATGATTCAATAATCAGCTCTTGGCATGCTTACGTGTAAAAGTTGTATGTATTTTTTTATTAAAAATTCAATCATTTCTTTTCAGAACTAAAGATCAATTTTATCTTCCCTTTAATAAGACAATGGTGTTATTCCAGAGTAAAGGTAGCTACTTAGAAACAGAATTTGTAAACTGCTGAATGAATATGTCATTAATACCAGAGTTAAGAAATAAAAAGATTAAAAAAGGTTAAAAATATTTATGGTAAAAAGAAACACTCTTAAACAGAAAGGGGCTGTGTCATTCTTCTAGAGTGTCCTTGTGCTGCAGTAGTAATATTCAGTATTATTAATGGTGTTATAACTAAGCAAAAGTCTTTCACTACATGGAATAATCCATTAAAATTCATCGTGGTTATCTGCACTGGAAAGGTCTGTATACAGATAAAGACTTTTACAGCTGGAATGTTTTTTTTTATTTCATGCATCCATGCTTAACATGTATGGATGTGTTTATTCATTATTTTCAGATAATATTTCCTATTAACTATTGAGCTGTACGATAAAGCTACATTTTATATAGAATATTTCTGCTCTTCTGTGATATGTAAGAACATTGAATTTCTGATAACTTACATGGCAGAATGCAGAGCTTACTCTCAGCAGCCTGCAAATCATGTTGTAATAACTCTGGATTGTAACCAGCCAAGATACTATCAATCCAGCGTTAACAGGGGATAATGCATTAAAACTCAATGTACTGTAAGTTGTCAAATCCCAAAGAAAACCATTTAATACAGCTGTCCAGTGTGCCTGAAATATCTACTCAGTGCAACAATGAGTTTTAAGAGGATTTAAACCCAACTATTAAAATTCATCAATACCAACTGAACAGAACTTCCTGCAGGCAGGAAGGCAGGTGGCAGTGCCATCCAGTACAGGAGGGCTGGGGCAAATGTGTCTCTCTGCTGACTTCATGCATCTACAATTCTTTTATGAAGTTCCAGTACTCATTTTTCTTACATGCACTGTGACTGTATGAATTGTGAATACTGCTTTTATAAAGCATACTGGACGTTGTCGGAGACCCATTTGAAAGGGTGCAAGAGTTTCAAGAGTAGCTGAACACTGTGCAGAATTTTTTCTTTCAATGAGAGAATATTTTCTGACTCATTAAGCAGAAAGAGTGGAAACATAAATCAGCTGGAAGGTAGAAATGTGGTCTCCATGAAGAGGGGGAGACCACAGTGAAGAATTTGTCTGAGTTGACTATTGGGTCCATTGCCTATGTACTAAAATAAAGATAAGTAAAAAAAGAGATAACTCTTCATGGTGTCTAAAGGAAATACAAAAATCACACCATAAAGAATTAGTGTTGAGACTTTGAAAGAGAATTGGTCAGGGCAAGAAAAAAGGGAATGTTTTTGCCCCTGTGGACTCAAAGGATAGGGCCAAACCCCAGTAAAACTGAGGTTTTGTGCCTTTTTTGTCTAACTGTGGATTCTCCTTTCTAGATATTACAAGAGTGCCTACAAAGTGTTGAGTGAATGATGCATGAGAAATACTGTCATATGTAAGCCTATAAGTGAAATTTGATCAGTGCATGTTGAGACCTTAATATATTTTTAAAGCTTTAATAATCTCTTGGTTTTAAAAAGGTGTGGTGATTGTTCCATGATAGCTTAAATTTTCAATATAAATTAGAAAAAAACCTAACCACCACTTTCTTATGTTAGTACCATTAGCTTCTAATATCAGAGGAGGTATTCCCAAAGAAATGAAAAGCTATTCAGCTCCTGCAGAATGGTAAAATGAGATATAAAAGAGAATTCTCATGATTCTCTGTATATTCAGGCTTTGAACAAACCTGGTATTGCCCTTTTTTTTTTACAGTGGAAAAAAAAAATCTCAATTTAGGATATTTAGAATTAATTTTTTCTAGTCTCGGCAGAGATCAAAGATGGTTGGAGTTCTGCAGACAAATCTATAAAACTTTTTAAACTAACTGATTATGCCTCAGATGTACTGTTTGTAGAGTAGAGAGATAATTATCTGGTCAGTGAAGATCTATGTATAAATTAAAAATATTTTTTCTGTACTTTTATCTTTTAGCATGTCTTATCATTATACCATACCTGCATGATGTCTAGCAATGTCTGCAACACACCTTGTATATACGTGCTGGGCTGAAGCGTGTCTGCACTGCTTCTTGCCATAGCAAGAACTCCTATAGGAATTTCAGGTGTGCACTGCTGGTACAGAGAGAATTTCAGAGTGGGTCTAGATAACGTAAGCCAGAGAACTTCCTAAAATCCGTGGGAATTCTAAGCAATGGATGCTATGCAAGTGTTACTGATGCTGCAGTGTTCAATGCCATATGGCCTTTCCAAAATTTTTTCTGTCACCCACTGGTCAGAAAGAGAATTAGAGAGATGGTGGAGGTATCTGGTTGGTTCCCTGAGGTCAGCTTGGTACCGCTTCTGGAAGGTTCTGAAAGGCTAGTTTAAAGAAAGGCAGAGGGCAGGCTATCTCAGAAGCCAGTTAGGGGTAACTAGTGCAATACAAGAGAGTGTGGCCCTGGAACGTGGTGCTGTACGCTCTTCGGAGGCAATTAAGTACGGAACATATAATATTTCTATGAAAAGTGTGTGTCTATGACAGAAGGAGGAATGTAAGGGAAACTAAACAAAATTGTGAGATATACAATAAAAATGAAAATGAGATTAAAAAAAAAGGATTTTTTTTTTATAGCATGTAGAACAATACTAGGAGTCTGCGATATAAATGAGAGAAATAGTAATTTTCTGTTTGTAATAAAAAATTTGACTTTGGTATAATCACAGTCTAGCAGGATGGCTAGCAGGACTGAAATGCTTAAAAAGCCGCAAATGTGTTAGCATTGCAGTGGTTTTTAAGAAGGACATATTTTCTTCCAAAAACCAAAAAAGATATTACCACATTCAACAAACTGACAAGTCAGAAGCCTAAACAATCTTTAATTGCTTATGGTAAAATGTCATAACAGATAACATGCATGATGGATTATAATTTAGGGACTGCTTCAGGCCTCCAGTCTGCCTTATAATCGCAGATTTAAATGAGGTGAGAGCAAAAAAGCTATGTAACTACAGTGCTTCATTTTAGGTGATGTTAGAAACTTCATACAGTTAATACCAAAATGTGCTTGACATTTTTAAGTGCTCTGAAGCACACTTTCTATTTCCATTTTGCATCAGACATGTCATAAAGTTACAGAGACCTGATTTTAGCAGATAAGGAGAAATTGATCTTCAGAACAGAGTATCACAGACAAATAAGTAGAAAACATCAAGACTTGACCTCATATGGCTTTTTAGTAAACAGAATAGAATGCAAACAAACAGTACATATATTTGGAATTATCTAAAGCTGGAAACAATAGAGGCCAATATTTTTTTCAGAATATTTAATGGGGAAAACGTATGAATAATGCTTAAAAATATTTTAAAATGCTTTTTAGATATCAAAAAATTCTCCATCTTGTAACTGCCAAAGACAGCAAAGTAGCTGTAATTATATTTTTAATTGTAAACTGTTAGCAGTCTAACTAGATCACAAATTGTTTAGAAGACAAGTGAGGCTAGATGAGAACTGTATGAGAACTGTATATTAAGTGAAATCAAGGTGGTGCTTACAAAAGTGCCATAAATCAAGGTGGTGCTTACAAAAGTGCCATAAATCTCAGATTTAAGAACTGCAGAAAACAATTGAAGGAAACAAAAGTAAGTTGCACTCACCTTAATCATCAATCCCCTTCTTGATTTCATTCCAGAAGTTGTAGAAGGATTGAAAAAAAGCAAAGTTCTAGATCATTAATATTGATTTTTAAGAATGTGCGAAATACTAAGCAAATATTAGGCTTGAATGTAAATAGTTAAGAACAGGATAATGAGACTGTTAGTCTAAAGTAGATCTTGGAAAAATAATGGAACAGTTGGACTCTTTTATGTATTTACATGGGGTCCCTTCCAATTCAATATTCTGTGATTTTTTAATGAAGGAAATATTGGTCACAAACTGTGTGATAGGAAGAGCTGGGGAATTTCTGCAGAAGTTGTAAATTTAAATGCATAAACCATTTCTCTTAAGCTCTCTTAAAGCTTTCAGCTTTTCTTCTTATGCTATCAAATGTACTTTCGATGAAAATTTTATTCCTTCATTGCGGCTGCGTTGCATTGCTGCTTTCCCCAAAAGGAAGTCTGTAGCTGCTTATGAGGTTATCAAGAACAAAGAAGGGGATTGAAAAATTTGTGTGCTTTGCTTTTAGGAAGTTACTTTTCTAATGGTCTGCCAGTTGTGCTCATTATGGAAGAGGAATAGGAAAAATAAGTATGCTCCATTTGAAGCATAGAATAGTAAAATGCTTGATTACTGAATGGATAAAGAGCAAGGTGAGACTTTTGCCTCTTACTGGAAGAGAAGCCAAAGCCAAAGATAGAGCAATTTTGGCACTGGGAGAATGGAAATAGTGAAAAGGAAATATCAACTAGATAACAAAGGGATTTGGGAAAACAGAAAATGTCTTAATGCAGCTGAATATGAGGCTGGATGTCCAGTATTAGACATTAGTCCAATCCCGTAGTCAGAGGAAGGTTTACTCTAGAAGAGACTTAATTCTCAGTAGTTCCCAGTGTGACACAGGAATCAAAGGGACTAAGCATGTTCAATAGAGAACTTCAGGCAGAACAGTAAGATTATATCTGGTATTGTTTTAGTCTCTAAAAATACTGTGTCCACCTGTTGTGTGAGCAATATGTGAAGCATTTTTGATATATTTGGAAAGGCACATAGAAAACTCAGTCAGTTATGCATCCATCACTACCAACCACTCCAGGCAGAACTTCAAGGGGAATAGTGTCCCTCAGTCCTGACAGAGGATAGGGAGAGAAAAGTTTCTTTTTTTTTTTTCCTAGAGTTAGACATTACTTATTTGCTATTATGGAACCTAAGATCATTTTATATTGATCCAATTTTTTTATTTTTCACTTTTAATTCTATTTTACTTTCAGAAATTAGAGATTTTAAAATTATCTTCTAAAAGTAATTTTCATTGAAACATTTTGGGAAAGGAATATGTTCACAGTTCTAAGTATATTGAATTACTACAATGAAACTAATATTTAATTATTTTGTCACATAATTCGTGCTTAAAGTTGTGGAAGTTGCCATGGTGATCTCAGAATTGATTTGTTACATTATATTTAGTGTTGGTTTTCTTGCATCTCGTTTCCATTTTATAGGTCTTATATCTATGATTTGCTGAAATTGTAACAGTAGTTTTGAGGTGTTAGAGATCTACTGTTTGTAGAGATCAGTAAGTTTTAGCATGATTAATTTCAGGTCTCACATAAATAAAGTCTTATAATTATTGCATCAATTCACGGTACTTTTTAATGTTTAGAGATGCAGCCAATTTGCTGCAGACTAGACCTGAAGTCTGACGAATTAATCAGGCTTCCTAACCTGTTATCTTACCTTTCATAATTAATATCATAATCATATTAATCTAAACTCGATTACATGGAAGTCACGATGTAAATGTTCATGAAAAAAAATGGAGCAAAACCTGGGTTCAGAAAGACATGTGTATGCTCCTCAGGGTGCAAGTTCCTCAGCAAATGTAGCTGCAATTAAGAGGGGGATTCCATGTCTCTAGTAATTTGAGAAACTTCTTTTGTATTTATTAGAAATTCTGGGCAGAGTTGACCAAATAACTGCAGCTGGTACTTAAAAGTTCCGTATGTATCTAAAAACAAGGAATCTCTGCTATGTGCAGGATGTGACTCAGTGTCTAAGGTCTGCTTGTTGGTGCAGGTCATGTTTGGGACTGGGATGTTTCAGACTTAGTACTTCAGGAAAACATCTCATTCTGTAATGGCTGAAGATTAATGACTGAAAAATTGAATGAATGCTATGGACAACTCGGAGGGTTTTTTTGTTTTGTTTGTTTGGGGGGTTTTGTTTGTTTTTGTTTTTTTTGGTTGGTTGGGTTTTTTTAATTTTTTTAAAGGTTTTTTAATTGTTCCTATTGATCAACACCCTGACTTGAGATTAGGCTTAACTGTAGATATTTGAGCACTTATTTACAAATAGGAAGAATTCTCACAGTAAATGGAAATGAGTATGGTGTGCTCAAGGTTGCCTTTGTATCCGACTTTTACATCACTAAAATCAAGACTGACCTGTGCTTACTAATTGTGTTAGCTATTTGAATCTTTTATTTGCAGGTGAAGGAATCTGCATCAGAATTCTCTAATTTGAACTTTCCATTTCCTGCTAGTGTCATTTGAGTTTTGTTTGATTCAGTCTCAAGCATCTCACATCATAACACCATATTTTGCCTAAATTCTGAGCAATTCAGCACGAAAACTGCAAAATTTTATGTATTAAACACAAATTGATTATCCCCATGCTACCGTTGTTTAGTACTTATTTGACTAATTCAGGAAATAGCTGTGTAAATTGAGAGAAAATGTAGCTTTAGGGACTCAGTAAGATCATTAAATGCACCAGTTATTTCTCTCTTCTTTCACCTGCCACCTGCTTCCCTTCTGAGTGAGAAACTCTCTCAAATAGGACAGCAGTGTATTATTCAGTGCTACAGATGCTGCCCTGGGGCCCAGGAAATGCAGATGGGTTTCTGCCTTCTTTTGGTCATTGGAGGAGTTCTGAAGCCTAAATCCAGGCTGCCTATATTTCAAGGACTGTACACTACATTTAATTAAGGTCAAATTAGGCAGCCTTTTTCTGAGCTCACTCAGGTGTTAGACCTCTTTTAAAAATTGTAAGTCTGTTTCTCTAGGATCATTTGGATTTGAAGAAAGAAGAAATCTGTTTTGAGCCTCCAACAGAAGTTATGATAGTAGTTTCTTTCACAATTCAGGAATGATTTTTAAGTCTTTACTGAAAATTCTTACTACCAGAAAATATGATCTATGGTGCACAAGACTAGTTTTTTGGTTGGTAGGTCCAAGAAGCAAATCCATGATGTTTGACAATACTTCCAACTTTGCACACTCTTTTCAGTGCAGGAGGATCCTAGCTCTAATGTCTCCCTTGTAAGCACTAAAAATTTGGGAAATATTTTGAACTTGAGTAACTCATGCATGGGGTACAGCCTGGGGGCAATTTACAAAAGGAGCTGTTCTACTGACATATCAGAAAAAGAAGCTCTGGAGGAACTAGAACTTTCCAATATATGTCCCTGTTTGGGGCCCATGCCTAATGCTGACACAATAGCTCTTTGTTTTATTTGCTTATGGGTTTGTTTGCTTGCTGGTCTTACAGGGGCCAGAATAGTTTTCCTCAAGAGTGAGCTGTGAAAACATCACAAGGTGTAGTTAGGAGATGACACAGATAGTCACTGTGGTGGTTTGAGACCCCCAGAAATCGAATTCCTGAGTCCAAGACCCCCCTCCCACAACTCACCCCAGTGTGAGAGGGGTTTTCCAGACACAACACAAGACTCAATATGGGGGGAAGGGAATTATATTACAAATATTACACAAATAAATATTATAATACATTATATACACAATCCTAACTATCTCTCCTATGATAAAGCAGTATTCACATTGAATCAAATCTCCTCTCCCTTCAATAAAAGTCCAGAAGGGAAGAAGGTAAGATCCTTTCCATATTTAGGGCAGCAGTGTCTCTCTTCTTCAATGCAGCAGTTGTAGTTGGATTGTTGTAGCTGGATCTCTCTCCATCACACACAAGGGGGTCTTCTCTCACCCCTCTCAGCCCTTCGACTCCAACCGAAGATCTCTCTCCCATGGATTGCGTAGCCACGACAAAAGCTCGCCTCACCATGTCATATCGTGGGGTGTAAGACCCCCATGAATGTCCGTCCCTTCCTCGAGGGTTTGAGTTCCCTCAAATCAGAACATTTAGGGCAACTTTCAGTTCAGCCCTTGCCCTAAGTGTTCTATCAGAGCTGCTTTGCTCTGTCTCAAAACTGCCAGTGTGGAAGCAGCAGTGGCGGGGGAGAACAAGGTCACTTCCCCCGCATTCCGTCCAGCTGTCCCAGTCCAACTTTCAGGACAACTCTGAGCTTCTCAGCTCCTCTCTCTGGTGCATGTTGCATTTTAGAACTTCCATCAAGGAGAAAGTCCACCCCCTCCTCTCAGGAGGGATCTCAGAGGGGTTTCTGGGAGATTCAATACAGTCTTACCCCAAAACTGTCTTTGTTGAGCTTAGTCCTCTCTCTCTCTCTCCATTAGACATCTCTGTGTCTCTCAGCTTGGCCGCATGCTGTCTTGCCGCTTTCCTCTTATCTTTTTGGCTTTCTGTCACAGTTCTCTGTTCACTGCTGCTCTGCTGCCACTTTCAGTATCTCTGGCTGTCCACTCACAGCAAGGAAACTTCCCTCAGCTCTTAGCTACAGAACGTGGCCCAGTTTAGCCCCAATGGGGCTCCTGGCCCTTCTCCCCTCGTGGTCTCAGAACATGGCCACTCACCTTCAACATCATCATCATCCTTCTTTTCCGGTCCGGTGTGATATGTTTAAATTTTGCAGGGGCGCTGATTGGATCAACACCAAGAGAGACACCACCTACTCGGGGGTTACCATTTTTTTAACTCCAGGGGGAAAAACACTTTTTTTCCCCACCACAGTCACAGATCAATTTCCAGTGCCGAGGTGGAGTGGGTGGGATGAGACATGACTTCATGTAAGCTCTGTGGAAAGGGATGACACAAGTTTTTTGACGACTTAGCAATTAATGTGTCGACCTTCCCAGGGCAGTAAATCTGATTAAAATGGAAATTGATTATTGAGAGGCATTAACAGGACTGGTTGTCTATTGGTTGTTGTTAGATGTCTTTTAAATTAATATCTATTTCTTCTAAATTTGATCTGGTGGTAAACTTGGAATCCTGTAAGCACTGTGATAAGTGAGCAACCCAATGTAATTATGTTAGCCCAAATGAAAACTTTCACTCTGACCTCTGGTAGGCAACTGTGTTAAAAAGAATAATGACTTATTTGATATAGAAATTAGAACTAAATCTCATTGTCTCTTGAAATGTCAAGGGAGAAAAGAAATTAAATGTCAAATAAAGCTAATAATTCATTATTAATTTAATGTTTTAAGACATTTTGCATGCCTGTACACTTCCACACTTTTAAAAACTGGGTAAATACAAAAAGGAAAATTTTCAAATAATCTATTCCTTGAATTTAATATTAATTTCAGATGTTATCAAACACTGAATTCAGGTCCTTGTCCAACATTGATAGTCTATTCCTACAATCTTGCTTATCCTTTAAGCAGCTGTTAATATTTTCTGTGCTTTTTACATAGTACTGCCACTATTGCAATTTTTGGTGATGTTTACCATTCAAAACATGATCACACATGAAATCTTTTTAATGCAGTTTGGGTGGTTGCTTTGATGGCAGATATACAGTTTTATTAAAAAAAATTAGAAGGGGGATTAGTTTTTGAAATTGCTTCTCTTTCCTTACAGTAATGGAGCACTTTAAATATTGACAAAAAACTTATTGTAAGACTGTTCATACTGTATTTGCTTGACAAAGGGTTGTTTTGTAGAAATTTTGAACAACTCTCCTTACTCCTAAGAGAAGACTCCATCCTATTTCCCTTTTAGTAAATATCATGTAGTTGTATTTTTTCTGAAGCTGATATGAAACTGTGAATACTGTGTTTATGCTCCATGAGGCATAAACATTGTTCCATTGCTGAACTTCTTCAAAAGTGCTATTATTGGAAGTGGCTGCTTCTGAGAGGTGAAAACTGTAGTGCTTTCAAAGTTTGTTCCCCCTTTCCCCAGGAAGGAGAATCTATCTGAAATCTGAAATAAAATGTCAGCACCCGTTCATTCAGTTTTATTTACCTTCAATCTTTGAAGGAGTATGAAGTGAGATGGAATAAAAACAAAGTATATTTGAGACTATCAATAGCTACTTGATATAAATCAGGATTGTTGCTGATATCAGCAGCAACCCAGAATATGTGTTTAAAACATTAAAACACTAAAATGTAAAGCACTTGAGGTGTACATCAGGAAGTGAGTATTTTCATGTTTGGGATTTTAATTGTTTCTTTTGGTTTTGCCTCAATTTCTCTTAAAGACTTTTTTCCAGTCAGGGTAAAACCAGAGTTGTAGGCTGTGTGGAGCAGTGAGAAATATTTTACAGATAAAAACATATGTATCTGTGCTATGTGAATATACTGAGATTACCTGCAGTGCAGGTGCATTAAAAATGATTGATTCATCTAGAATATCCATGGACCATCTGTACATTGATCAAATTAGACTAGAAGTGCTGAATTCTTTTGTGTATTATGTACAATTTACTGAGACATTTATAGTGGACATTTTCTTGGGATTTCTGGGTATCTGGCAGCCTGTTTGGACAAAGACTATTGTCTGGCAGCAAAAGCACAGCAACATCTGATGTCCTTGTCAGAGCTCTTAAATTCACCAAAAACAAGATTTCCATGTGGAAAGTGTAATTGTGGAAACTCTGATGTTTGGAGACCTTAGAGAAATGAATGTTTTGAAAGAAAATGGAATGAATTTAAGCCAAAAGCTATTTCATGTGGCACTAGTAACAGATGCAATTGGAAGATACTTCAGCTGTCCATCCCTGAAAACAGGGATGCAGAATTTTGAGGTTTGTATTTTACTCTCACTAAAATTTGGCTTTACCATTCAAAAAAGAAGTTCTTTGAATTGCCCTTGGTTCTCTTTTACTAAAACAAATCGTAAGGGTTCCTAGACTATTATCAACACAGCTATAATAAAGATAATTTCAGAACTGTACAGTATTATGTTCTTTGTGGTGTTGTATTGCTTATCTATGTCAGAATATGTGCTCTATCTTTCTTAGTTGCAAGTCTCTTACTTGCTTCCTGATCCTTAGAATTACTCTGGGACCTCTGTAGCAGTGCTCATTTGCAGTGGGGATCCCTGGATCCTTCAAGGAGCTTTGAGGACTGCTCCCTCACAAGAAATTCTGAGCAGCAGCTATGGGTGGTTATTCACTCTACCTACTTCTCCTTCCCCATCCAGCTAGCCTTCCAACTGGGTGACTAGGAATTTGTGCTGTAGCTGATACTCTCACATCAGTGAACTGAACACAGAGATGGTGTTGAAGGTAGAAATTCTTGTACGTGCATCTCAGGTTCTCAATATGCAGTCAAGTGCTGACTGCTCCAGGAGCAGAGAGGCTGAATGGATTCCATCCCCACCTTGAAGTATTTGAGAAATAATATGTTTTCTTCTGACAAACACTTGAGAGGATTGGAAAGTTCTTAGGTTTAGCTAAACAGCAGGTGCATTATTCAGCTATCAGAGATGCAAGTTGAATGAAGCATAGGAGTTGCCCATTACAATAAAAAGTAATTTGCTGTATCTGACTAATTTAAGCATAAAAAATTATAATGATTGATCTTGTATAAAATAGACAGGGAAGACTCAGCAATTCAATGTTAATTGTATTAACATTCCAAAGCCAATATTGATTTTAAAATTACATTTACAAAATGCCTGGTATGGTCCAAGACCTAGTGACACATGTACATGGCATCTACTTTAAACTTACAGAAAGAGAGGTCATAAATTTTGCAAAGCGAACCAAAGTTGTCTTATAATGTACAAGTGGTCTGGATCTTCTTTTTTTTTTTTCCTTTGTCAACATGAAGGCAGAAAAAGTCTCTTGAGGTTATAAAATGAGGCTAGGCGTAGTGGTGCTATGGCCTTGCAGACTCCTAAACAGCACAGGATTTTCAAAGAGTGAATGCTTAGTGTTGTCTTCTATCTCTTAAAATAACCAGTTGGGGCACTGTCATCATGACATGCTTTTCAAGATTTCACCCACAATTTTTGTCTGAGAAACTGAGCAGGCAGAACTAGAACTAGGTGTTCTAGTTCTTTGTCATTGGATGAATTTGTCAGAAAAATCTGCTGTTTGAGAAACAGCAAGGTGAATTGAGAACGACAAAGTAACGTGAAAAGGACTGAAGCCTATTGCCATCACAAATAATATAAATGTAAGTTTCTCTGCTGTCTGCCTCTCATAAAAAAATAGCAGTTGTCAGGTAAGAAAGCTGTAGGAAATGATGAAGTTTAAAAAAGCACTTTACTTCTGTGTTTTCTCTTATAAGTAGTGCTGGTGTTATGGTGTTCACATGATAAACAGTGCACCCCTTTTATGAAGCCAAGTTGTTGTATATCACAGTCTCAGAAGTAACAATGTATTGAAAGAAACAGCAACTGAAGAGATCAATCAAATTCTAGGTGTGCCATTGTAATTAATCAATAAGACATAAGACTGTGTGCAAGTGCTGCTCAGTCACCTCAGATGCTTGGCGAAACATGGTACAAAACTGAAGCTCATCTAAGCGGAACATTAATCAGCACTGCAAGACAGTCTGTGCAACACCTTGAAACTGACATTTTGAGAAAAGGTCTTGGGCTCAATAATGTGTTGGATAGGTCTAACCTGGACTCTGCAGCTTGCTTTGTCCCGCATCAGCATGAAGTCTTGGTGCCGCCTCTGACTACTGCCTCTTGGTAGTCTTTACGCCTGGAGCAGACTTTGCTCTCACTCTCTGGACTGTCTGACAACCTGACAGAGCAGGGCCTTCCCATCAGGATGCTAGGGAAATACTTCACCTGTTCAAAGGATTACTGTTATATGGGCTTTTGCTTTTTTTAATTTTGGCTTTCTGTTGTAGGATCCACAGAAGGGAGTGATTATCATGGTGCAGTAGACGATAAGTTCCTGGAGGGCAGAAGCTCTCAGTTCCCATGGGGCTTTTGTGTTGGGACTGACACCGAGGTGAAGTTGTACTCATCCAGCCCAGGCAACCTGACCTCCTTGAAAACATTGTTCCTAATGACAGATACCTCCAGCCTTTCAACAAAATATCACTTTTCTGTGGGTCCTTTTAAAATCAGGTTTAAAACAGAACTTCAGTAAGATCATAATAGAGGGTGTAGGTTGGCAAAAAATGAAAGGCAGAAGGAGAAAGTAATAAGTTTAAGCAGACCTTTCACTTATCGGTTGCAGTGTTTCATGACTGAAATCATTGAAGATCCTTTTATCCCCTTTGCTTCTGCTTTGTAGCAGGAGTTAAATTTACAATAGCCAACACAACTTGATCTAACATATTCAACTGTGATGGCATTTTACCTGTAGTAAATGCTCTCAGGTCCTCAACAATATGTAATGAAACTTTGTTATAGAGAACTGGGATGTCTGTCCAAAGATGCCGTTAAGTAACACTTAACACACTGCTATTGACTTTTAAGATGTAAAGACTTGGTAGGTTGAAGAGTCTGGATCAAAGAGGTTCCCATTTAGAGAGGAATATTTAAAACAAAACAAACACACACAAACAACAGACAAGGAATGTAAAAGGCAAGGTATGAAAAGAAGTTGTGTAGCTGCCTGCATAGATGGTGATTCTGAAGCAACGGAGGTAGGTATAAAGCTCAATTTTCCAGTTTGCAAATGATGACAAAGCTACAAGACTCAAAGAATTGGTTCTGTGATCCTCAGTGATGCATCCCTGTTCCTTCTCTTCACAAAAGTCCTTTGAAGTTGGCTATTGTGCAGATGATTTCTCTGGAACAGGGAGATTTTGAAGATTGACTTACTAGAAGGGCAAACGGTACAGTGCTGCAGTCACTACAAATGAGTTATGTTGCTCTCCATCTGCCATCTTTTAAGCAGGCTAGTTCAGGTTTACCTGAAAAACAGTTCATTGCTATTTCCTTAGTGTTGAAAAAAAACCTGTATCACTAGATCCAAAGAATATGCCAACCAGTTCTTCATGGGAGACCTTGTCAAAGGGAGTGAATGTGTTTTTACCAGGCTAATGTTTATTTTTGGAGAGAACCTTACATCACAGTCCACAGAGGGTATTTCAGTCTTTGTCACTTCAGGGAAAAAGAAAAATTTGGATCTTCGAGAGCAAAAATTAAAGATGCAAACTGAGCCCCAGACATACTTGCTTCTCTTCATTACCTTTCTGTTCCTGTTGAATGAGTGGTGACATCACATCCATCTGAGTAGACACTAAGAGGGAAAACATCAACCTCTCTTCTTTTTATGGAAACAGCAGCAAAGCACAGAAGATCTTTGAACTTTGAGGTTTAGCACAGAGCACCAGGGCTTCTAACTTGATCTCCAGTCAGTGAGGCAGAGATGAGAGTTCAGCAGGGGTTAGATAGATGTCCTCTGAATTATAACAGAACTCGGAAACCTTTCAGTCTATTAGAAAAGTGCTTTCATCTTTCAGTCAAGACAAGCTATTACTAAAATTGAAAAAGAGAGTTAATGTGTTGCCAGAGGATTTTAATAACTATTAAAATTATGTGTGTGGATCTTCTGATTATTTTCACTGTTATTAATGCTAGGTTTATTTTTAGCAGATTTTGCCAAATGATTTCTATCTTACTAGTTCCATTAAGTGTCTTTGTCAAACTGCTTTCTACTTGCATGTAATCTGTTATCTCATTTCTTACATTGGCTCATGAAACAGAATTGGAGATGCTGCCAAAAGAGATTAATCAATTCAGACCTTGCAGAAGCTGAATCTGAACTTAGAATTTGAAATCTGAGTGTGTTTGGAGATCAGATGTTTGACTGACATCAATATAAGTAATAATGTCCAGACATATCAATCAGAACCTTTTCTCTACAAATCATCTAACTTGAATACCATGAAAAATCATATCACACACACACACAAAATCAAAACCAAAATAAAATCGATTCCTGTAAAGAAACCAGCCATTTTACAGGCAGCAATGTTTCCTCTGACATTTTTTTTTAAGTTCTCTGTATTATGTTTTTTTGCTTAACAGTTTTATTTTTAATATAAAGTGAAATGTAAGAAATTCTTCCTTCAGAAACAACCAACCAAGCAAAAACCAAAAACAATCAACCAAACAAATTGGTTAAGATGATCCAGTGATTCCTCTCATCTGTTTGACCTATCAGTGCTTTATGAGGGAATAATGTCTGCTCTACTTAAATGTTTTTCTCTGTTTATCACTATTTGCACATTGCTTATAGTGACAATTTTGTCCCCAAAAGAGCTGAGATTTGAATACATGAACCAAAGTTTGTGAGCAACGGGTAACAGCTCATACATTAATTTATGTTTTAGAGAAGCCACTCAGGTTGGTCTGGTCAGAAGCTCCTTTTAAGTAACTGCAGTGGAACAATGACCCTACCTCTAAAATCTAAATCTATTTTGCAACAGAAAGAATGCAAAAACAGGAGAGAGAAGTTTGGAAAGAAAAAAATTAAATGTTTAACATACTTGATGTGAAAATTCCATTTAGGCAGTTTAATACATTTATTTTAATATAGAAACGCTATTAAGTTTCACCTTCAGTCTCTCTTTCCAATGATGTTTCTAATTGTTTTATTATAAGAGGAATACCTACTCTAGGATTGCTCTTTTGAATTAATTGACTGTCAGAAATATCTGGACTCTTGTACTTCAAAAATTTAATTTTTGGTGCCCATTCATTTTCAGAGAATTGTTGGAGGCTGGGGAATTAAGTTTTCTCTGTTCTCAGGACACAGTGAGGTGATTGTGACCCTCTGTCAGTGCAGGACAGAAATAGCAGCTATATGTCTCTAGATACCTGGTTTCACAATCTAACTAGGTTATCTTCTCTGGGAAAATGCCTAAGACGTTAAGTTGCTGCAACTCATTCTGATGCCTGTAATTTTTGTATTTTTGCCCTGTAATTCTGTTTAATTGATTGATCCTTTATTTAATGACCACTTGGAATTACAAGAGAATTTGTACTGACTCCCTGATGAAATGCAAATGATTCAGCAGCTTTATTTGTTTCACACAAAACTTTTTAAACAAAGGAAATGCCACCAGTAGCAGTGTCAGTGTGCTTCAATGATGCCATCTAGCAACCAGAATCCAACAATGGATCTGAACAGTTGCACATTATGTAAAACTAAAGGAAGTTTGCACTCAAAATGTAAATGAGAAACGTAGGAAGATTTAACTTCAGATTGACATGCGGCTCTTTGCCCTGTCTCTGTTTGCCCTGTCTTTATTTAGGCATCCAAAAGCTTTTCCTGATTCATTTGACATTAGCACTTTACAGCAGGGCATGAGGAATGAGAGCAAGGTACAGACAAGAGTTAGACCCTTGTCTGTCTTGTGAATTAGATGCCCTGGAAATATAGTGCACTCTCATTTCAGCCTTTACCATCATGTTCTCTTGTCTTCTTGTGGCATAGGAGTTTGCGAAGAAAATTAAAATTTAACTTTTCTTAAAAAAAAAAAAAAGGGCCAAGGAGACAAAAGAAAGTGTTCATAAAAATTTGTCCTGTGATTTCTTTAGAGATGAGTAGATCTTATCTGCATTTTTAGTATTACAGACTTACACCACCAAGTATCTTTTATATGTTTCAATATAATTTAGCTGTCTAATCTGTTGCTATGCCTGATTTCTTTTCAGATGAATGATATTACAAACCTGTTATTTTTATCTTGAAATGCATACATAGAATGGAGAGTGGGGGACACCCTCCCATCATGTGTAATGCAGCTTAATTTACTCAGTTGAAATGGGTTCGTGTGAAAGTGAGTGGTATTTTTTCTGGTTTATTTCTCTCTGACTTGCCAGTTATGACAGCTGGAAAATGTTTTTCTTGGAAGTTTTTTAAATCTTGCACTGTGAGAGATAATATATTGAAATGATGATTTCTGTCAGAACTGTTTTAATCTTTTAGGGCAGGGCAATATTCTTCACTTTCCTTCCTACATCCTATTTTGCTCCATAATTTTAGTCTTGTCTTGTGACCTAAATATAAAGTTAATGGACACTTCTGAAATGACAGTAAGAACAAGAATGTTTTCAGTACTTTAATAGCTGCTGTTTGCACAATATCTATATCCAGATTCTTTCTTTTCCTAAGTAGTCTTTCTGTTACTGTGTATTTAAAATAACATGTTAGATTAACTCGTGGGGGTTTTTTTCTTCTAAAGCTGCACAACTGTGATTAAATTCTTAATAGCTAGCTATGCATTTCCCCACCTCCTGCTTACCTCATCTATGTTTTACCTCTTGGGGTTTTTTTTGGTGATAGACTGCTACTGAATCTAACGCTTATTTGCTTCAGTGCTGCCATCCTGTTACCAGCTCCTGTGCCTCCATTTTGGTTCTCCTATGACTCTTATACTCACCTTTATTTCTGTTTAAATGATTGGTTATTTACTTGGTATCTGGTCCTTGCATAATTATCACTGTGGATTTCTGTGGTCATTAGTGTTATAGTCCCTTCATATGGTTTATTCAAGACCAGGAAAAAAAAGAGGGAAAGATGAAAACCACTGTTCCTGAATCAAATGTCCATTTCTCTGTCTGCTGTGATACAGGAGACAAAGGATGATCCAGCACTTTTAACTTGCAGACATATTATTTATTATTTTTTTCAGGCATGTACATGTTAATTGTATGGTTTGAAACTCGTTGAAAATTGTTCTTCCTCATGCTACCTATTTATATTTCAAAAATCTACACTAGAGTTTTCCTGTGCCTAATAGAATGATTTATCGGTTTAATACTATACTGATTATACACACTAAATGAAATGCAAGACACGTCAATCTCTCTTTTAGTCTGATTGCAATGGGAAAAACGTTTTCATGAGAGAGCTGGTATTAATAGATGATAAGGACATAATGCAGAGTTCAGTTATTTTTAACTTTTCTTTTAACAAGCTTCTCTGTAGAGCACATGGAATGAAATCATAGCTAAAGATTAAGGGTAGTCAGAAAAACTGTGATTTTTCTGTGAAGAAAGACCCATATTGACCATCTTGAGAGAAAAATTTGGGTTTCACAGAATCACAGAATGGGTACGGTTGGAAGGGACCACCAGTGGGGTCATTTGGTCCAACCTTCCTGCACAAGCAGGTCATCCTGCAAAGGATCCTGTCCTTTTCAAGGACATTCTTGACATTCTTGAATGTCTTGAATATTTCGTCCCGTAATTGGTGCGCCCTAGCAGACATCTAATTGCCCTGTACCTTTTTTGGAGGGGTGTGGGGAGAGTCGCGGTGGGGTAGTTTGTTTTGTTCTTTCACTAGTAACTGAGGATAAGTCATAGGAAGTGAATAACTGGGGGTTTTTTTACATTAAAAATAATGTCTAAACTGTGTCAACATCAAAGGTGAGGTTGGTAAAATCCTTCGTTTCCCCCCTGGTGCTCTCTGCCTGACTGCCTTTGTCTGATAATGGCTGGCTCTGGTGGATGGAACCCACACCACTCCAGAGACTGTGTGGAAGTGGACAAACAGCTCTCCTGTTAGCATTAATAGAAGAGAGAATATTTTCTTTTTTTTTCTTTCTAAACCTGTTGCAGGGTTCTCTCATATTTCTTTGTTTGCTCCTGATTTCAGTTGACAAAACTTCCAGCTGGGGCATGGGCAACAGGTTTACTCAGAACATGCAAGCAGTCCCTATATCCCAGGGACGTGCAAGTGATTATACTGCTTGTTAGTACAGTATTTATGTGGTTGTGAGTTGCACAAGGACGCGGGAGGACACGGTGCTGTCTGAGTGTAAGGGGAACAATGCTCTGTGTGTGCTAATCAGGGAAGCTGGAAATCCCTTGCGCTCTATTACTGGGGTCAGTATCTCGTGGTAGAGTGAAGTGACTGGAGAGTGATTGCTCTCATATTTCAGCATCTCTAGGAGTGACATTAGAGGTGAATTTGGTGTCATAGACAAACTCCCTTCAAGTTAGTAGTCATGAAGAGGGATATATTTGGGGCTTGAATAAATTTCTATGTCCCCTAGTATGAGACCTCTGCCAGGAGAAAACCCCTAGGAGTTCCTTCCAATAGTAAAAAAATAAATAAATAAAAAATAATAATTTTCCTTGTCTCATGGAAATATATGGATGATACTTCAGCATTGTTCTGTTCTTTTGTGTGTGTGAAGGTCTGGCCATGAAATTCCAAGGTATTTTGTCTTACACATATCCCTACAACCTTAATTCATGTATTTAAAAGTAACTGTGACAGTGTCTGACTGGATAAGGAATTTAATTATGTCTTTTAAAAGTGCCTTTCCAGTAATTTTTCCTTTTTTTTACAGGATTTATGATGCTACTCTAAAATGCCACAATCTTTTGTAGTTCTTCTTAAAATGTTTGTGTGCCAAAGCAATACTTGTTTACATCCTTGGATGAAATCTTCAAAAGCAGCTTGGCAATTATTTGAAAGACAGAGATGAATCTGAAGAGAGTTTTAATTTAATATTTAATTTCATTAAGGACCTTGGAGCACAAAGCAAGAGAGCATTATTTATAACACTAAGCTCTGAGTGTTACTTAGTAGAGAGGAGGATCAGAATATCATATAGCAGAATAGGGTCACCTGGAGGAGACAGTAGTAGAAATATAATTATATATTCCTATAGAATAGAAATATAATTATATTCACCTAAGGCAAAGACCCAAGGTTGTGTTGTTTCTGTTACCATTCTTTAAGGACAGAAATAACTGCAGAAGAAGTATAAGGCAATGACAGGATGAATGAGAAACCAAAATGATAAGGTAAAGAAAAAGATGTCTAGTTTTAGTATGTATCAGAAGAGGAGTTTCTAGATCAAGATTTTCAGGTGCATTTCTGTCACACATTGTTCAGTTAGAGCTGGAAAGGGCTTTTGGGATGATCTGAGGATTAGAGAGCCTCTGTTATGAAGCATCGGCTTTAAATTGCTGAAAAGTAGATACCAAAATGTGATTTTCAAATAATGGAAAGTGAGCAGTATCTAGGGTAAAGAATTACCTAAAAAAAAAGAAAAAAAAATAATTCCTACTGCTTAACTGAAATTTGTCTCTTGTGTCTCTTACCTCCTGTCTGATCACAATGCACCTTAGAAATGTCTGGCTTCATCTTCTTTACCCCAATTACGTATTAGAATGCAACAAGATTTCCTTTTAGTCTTCTTTCCTCAAGACTCAACAAATTCCCTCAGTCTTTCTCCTTATGTCCTGAGCTAAAGCCCCTGATCATATGGTGGCCTTCTGTCAGGTTTGCTCCAGGCTGTCAGTGTTTTCCTTGCACTGCTTTCCTTATTCATTACTCTCACTAGAAATAAAAGAGCTTCTTGCTCAAATGGTTTATTAACTTTATGGCAGGAGTATTTCAACAATAAATTACAAAGAACTCTACCTTTGTTAATAACAACGAGCTTCGCATGATAAATGATTTGCTAAGGGAAGAAGAGAGAGAAAGAAATTCTTCAGTTAGTGGATTTCTAATTTCAGTTTTAGTTCTAATATTATCTGAGACTGTAACAGAGCTATGACATTTATATTGACTGAGGACTTAACCCCAAGGCAGGTCTAATGTGAATGAGAAGGCTACTTTTCAAAGCCAGGAAAGAATCTGGTAGCCAAGCAACCAGTTCATTTTACACCACAGAAGAGATTTGTGGCCTTTTACAGGATGCTTCCATCATAGCCCTGTTACCTATGCTTTAGTTCCTACTGAATACAGCATTTTTTTTTCCTAGAAACTAAACTAACACAACAAATTGAAAAATACATTATCTAGTTACAGACAGTCCAGACTGAACTGAAGCTCAGATACTGCTTGAACAGAAACTGTAAACAAACCTAACAAAATACACAAATATTTTTTGCAATGAAATTGCTGCTCAAATACTTTAGCAAAACAAATATGATTTGATTTTCATATTTTAAAATAGTCCATAGGTAACAAAAAAACAGAATGAAATTTTGATAAAGTAAAAAAGAAATTATATAGGTCATTATACATTTCCTTTAGGAAAAAAATACAGTAATTCAGTGTTTTAGAGCATGTACATCTCTTCGAGATGTACAAAGTATTCTGAGTTTCTCCCTGTAAGAGGATTAAGGAAGCCCTGATAAGGTCTAGGTTTGGGGTACAGATGACAGCAGAGTATCAAATACAAAGCAGAAGTATAATCATCTGGGTCCAGACAAAGGTAAGTCCAGTAAATTCAGTAATATTGGTCTGAAATTGATATTGGGGTACAGAAAGACTTAGGTAGCCATTGTTATCTGGCAGGCTAGCAGGAAGCAGGGCAGGGCTGCTTCTCTTGACCAGATACTCTGACCAGCCAACGACCTTGGGGAACCCAAGGTCGCCAAGGACACTCTCTTATGGCTGAGTCACAGATGCAAAATCTGGGTTTATTAACCAGCCATCTTATCCTATCTCTGCTCCCACATTGTCCCGCTTCTCTCCTTTGTGTACACGATGATTGGACACGACTTTAATATGGAGCTACAGCTGTACAAAACATGAAAGCATGTGCTCACTAAATGGAGCTATGGAGGTACAAGGTATTGGGTCACAATCTGGAGAACTACTGTATAAATCAATACTTGCCCCATGCTCTGTGTAGAGATAAAAACACACTTCTGAAGATGACAAATACACAACTGTCAAACGTAATTTTTATTTTCAGCACATTAAATGAATGTATGATAATTTTAACATTTATTATTTTTGTTTTTCTTAAAGTCTTTTCTACTGGACATGATGGAAGGTTTTTATAACATGCCTTCTTACTTTCACTGACCAGCTTGAAGAAAGAGTTAATCAGTTACTGTCTTCTGGAGAAAAATAAAAGACACGTCTTACGGCAGAGTCTGAAATTCCACAATTCCCTTTGAAATCTTATGTAAATTAACAATTTAAAATCACTTTTTAAATGTGACTTCAGAAGACAGGCATCTGAAAGAGTACATTCCTCCAAGACTGGCCAAAGACACCATTTGAAAGCACATGCAGGTAAGTCCCTCTGTTCACAACAGCAGCGCTTACAGCTCATATTCCCCTTGGGAGCATTCACATACAGACCTGCCACTTTGACTGTCACTCAAAGGAAGAAAATAGCATTAAGTTACCTTTTAAAATTGTACCTATCACTACAAAATTATGAGGTCATCGCAGCAAAGGCAAGCAGAACATCATTCCAAACTGGAGAGGTATATCCCTTGATTGATCCTGAGTCTGGCCCTTTTTCTGTACTTCAGTAGAAAAATGCTTATTTTCTCCCATTTGGTCCTTTGGAGCCAGAGAACAGCATATAATATGTCTCCAAATGCCAGACTGAGAACTTTAGCAAAAGAATGTTGAAGAAGAGACAAATTGACCTAAGCCCCAGATCACTGAGTGATCATTCAGTGTACAGGAAACCATCAAGTTCATGTTTTAAGGAGCTGTCATAGGTTGAAATTGGCCCCCCTTGAGAGTTCGAGGGGCTCAGAGGTGATTGGGTGCCAGGGCAGTGTTCCCTGGAGAGCCAATCACCACCCATGTTGTTCTCTTCTGCTCAAAATCATATATCACAGCACTGGAAGGGGTTGGCAGTGCAGTCTTGGTTGTTTTGCTGTTGGTGTCTGCTGCATGTAGGGGGACAAGGCCAGGGGGTGGCTGGGCTCCCTCTCTTCCCCTCCAGGGGGAAGAGGGGAGCCCTGCGACCCCCCAACTCAGCCTTTGGCTAAAGTTAGAGTCAGCATTTGGAATGTGTGCTGTGAAGGAAGAGATTCACAGCACCTGAGGTAAGAGGGAGGAGGATAGGCCTTCTTCCCCCTGCTGCAGCTGCAGGACGCTTGGGACAGTGCATAACTGAACCGAGCTGCCTGTGGCCAAGGCTAGGGGGCTTTTTTCCCCCCACTGCATTTAGGCTGGTGGGGGGTGGATTTTAAGGCTCAGCACTTGAGCAGAGTCAAGTGGACGGGCTGATAAATCAGCTCGGTGCCTGGGAGAAGAATCCCAGGCGAAATTGGAGATGAGCCAAGAGCTCGAGAGTTGCCTGCCGAAGCTGACCGGGGGCAGCCGAGAACTGATGTGGAGGAATGAAGATTCCAGGATGTGGACGCTTGATAAGCTAAGCTACACTACAGCAGCTTACGAACCAAGAGGGAGGAATCACCAGCAGCAGGAGAGCAAGGACTCAAAACTATCTTCTCGGACTTCATGAGGAGGAGAGACTACAATAAACAACTGCTGGAACTTGCTGAACACTCCCACAGCAAAAGACTGGGCTACATATCAGCCTTAAAGGCTGCTCCTGGACTAAAGTTAAAGGAGGGGCTTGAAAGGACTGACTGATAGTAATGTAATATATATATATATAGTTACCTTTATTTTATATAGTATTTATTTGTGTAAATAAATGTATCTACTTCCCCCTTCCCCTACAGAAGCCTCTGGCCTGAAAGCTTCTCTCCGGTGTTAGGACAAATTATTGAGAAGGGGTGGGGGAAGCCTAAAAAACTGGATTTTAGATTTCTAATGTGGCTCAAACTGCTACAGGAGCCTATGCCTATTTGAACATGAAGTGCCTGAAGAATGCCTGTATCCTCCAGCTGAAAAGGACCCTCATTGTTTCGGACCTTGAACTACCCTTGTGAGGATTATGAGCTAGACTGTTCATATCTTTTTTGATCAGTGTGTTTCTGGGGAAACACAGAGGCACAGCTATGCACACCTAGCAGATCTAAAAATTTATATATCTACCACTTGAGTATCTCCAGCACTAATGGAAGGCATGGAAGGCTTCAGCCCAGCAAAGAAGAGACATGTCTTGATATGTAAATTTCAGAGTATTTACATGATCAGTTTATAAAACAGATGTTCAGATTATTTAAAGAAGCTCTATAAGTGTTAAAATACTTTTGAATTTTGGATTTAAATATACAAAATTTAAAAAAAAAAAGAATACCTAGATTCTTAATTCATAGGAATATAGGTCAGAGAACTAGAAAAAAAATCTTTAACATCTAGTCCATATCTATTACAGCAATTGCTAAGGATGGTGGATTAGGACAGAAAATAGACAATAAGTGACAAGATTCACTTGTTTTCCTTGAATATCACCTTCTATCAGAGACAAAATAACAGACACAGTGAGTCACTGCTGACAAAACTTTTAAAATGTGAAGTGTTGAATTTTATTTTCTTGTTCTAAGCTCTCTTCAAAAGTTATCTAAAAAGTCCCATCAGCATTTTTTTTCCTTTTAAACCATTAAACCAGTTTTTGATTTAAGGAGGGACAAGAAGTAGAATTATTTCCTTAGCAGACGTGTTTTTTTGGAGTTTCCTGAGGTTACTGTGTTTCATATAGTGTGTAGTGGATGTAGTCTGATAGTTATGATATCAACACAAGTCTTTTGTGAGAATGAGCTTGCAGAATCTGTTTTCACTTGAGCCTAGTGAGAAAAAGAGCACATTGCAGAAGCTGCCAGGAAATTGAAACAGTGAAAAAAGCTATTTTTTTCCTTGCAAGAAAAATGTCAGTGTGAACAGTTAAATGTCAGTATGGACAGTCAAATGCACATATATGTCCTCACATCTGAATTTAAGTACATAATATTGTGATACTCTCTAAAAATAGAGGACCTGGTTTCTCTGAAGACATTAGGAAAGAAAAGATTTTCAGTCTTAAATCTCCAATTAAAAAAAAAAAAAACAAAACAAAACAAAAAATCCAACAAAATGAAACAATAAGTTGACCAGAATAGGTTAGCAGAACTATTATATATATATATATATCTATCTTCATTTTTCAGAATCAATCTTCCCAGTCTACTTAAAATTTCATGAAAACCGATCTATTGTTTTCTACCATTTTTGGACATAAGATCAGACTTGATTCTGGAATTATGAGCCTATGCATCTTCTGGAATGGGGTTCAGGCAATTTCAACCTCTGAGAATTACTGCAGTAGGATTACTACAATGCTTTAGGGTTCATGTTCACTGTGCCACAAGAAGATGGTCAAGAGTTTGTACAGGAATATATTTACTAAATATATTCCTAACTAAACTAAAAAGTGATGTCTAAGAGCATTTATTAGTTCTCGTGGCAGTGAGGCTTCATTCCCTCCTCCAAAATAATTTCCAGATTATATTTGGCTGAGTCATCAGTGAGGAGGGATAGGGATCCCCCTTAAGGATAGATATAGGTGACTCTTGCAAGGTGAAAAAGTATAGGTCACTGGATTGCAAAGCAGGGATGCTCTGTGACTGTAGGTTACAGACTTCTAGATTATGATGTGGTTATGAAGTTAAAGCTCATTAAGGTTTTTAAGGATGTAAATTTTGTGTTAATGTTGACTTAAATTTGATCTGTAAGTCAACTTTTTAATTTATATGAACTACTTTTTCCCTTTCACCCTTTTTCTACACAGAGTGCTTCTTTACACTAGGAATAGGGGATTTATCCAAAGAAAAGACAGATTTCCATTACAAGAGATGGAAATATGATATTAGTTAAGGATGTTTCAGTTGTTCCTGATAATCCTTCAAAAGATTTTATTTGTCTTTAGTCATAAATTCTCTATCATGTTAAAAAAAAAAAAAAAAATAAAAAAAAATTTTTTCCATTAGCTCGATTGTACTGCAGAAATATTCAAGGAGAGTCTACTATGGCCTCCCTTCTCAGCATTTCTTTTACTAGTCACTTAAGAACCCCCCCCATTACATAATTCTTTTTACATTGTATTCCATATTAATATTAACAAGTTAACAGAGCATACAGAGGAAATATTTCTAATGTGTATCTATATCTGTGGGAGAAAGCTGCAGGATTCAGTAGAAGTGATGATCCAAAAAGAATGGCCATTTTTTTTGTGTGAAATCACTTTTGATGCTAAGCAATGGCCTTCCAAAATCTAGTGGTCATGACATTCAGTTAGCTGACTGGAAGAAGAGGATGGAAAGAGAAGCAGTTTATTCAGGGTTAAGATTTTGATCATACAGAAAACAAAATCAGTGATCCATTCCATTTTTTTTTCTTTTACAGTTTATTTCTGGATACTTAAACAACTGAAATGCAAGGAGAGAAGTGGGTCAATACCAGAGAACAGTCAAAACAGTTCAGTAGTTTGTCTGCCATTTTAAGAAAGACCAGGACAGGCTCTACACAGTATTTTATAATGTTGTTATTATTTCTATTGCTACTATTCTGCTCTTGGGATTGATGTGGAGCAATAGACTTGTACCTAAAACTGCATTCACTGATGTGAGGTTGAGTCTTTGGAAAGGTGTCATTGCTTCTAATTTCTAGGGACTGTCTAATGCTTAGCCAGTGTTTTATCTACTGAAAATAGCATTACAGGGAAAAGAAGTGGCATTGAGAGACAATATGACTCTCTTAAGTCACTGGGAGAAAAGAGACATGAGGACAAGGAAAAAAAAAACCCTTTAAATAGCAGATAAAAATTATAAAAGCTTACAGGGTTTTTCAGTGGCAGCATGGAATTTGATTGAACTGCTTTGGAGAGGAAGTTGAAGTCCATGTATACAAGCATACTTTGATGACTATCTATAATACTATAGAAATTTCATAGCCTATACACACTTTTTTATAATAGAAGGAATATTTCATTTGGGAAAGAATTATGACTCCTAAAAAGAAATTATTCACTGACAAGTAGTTTTAATGTAAATATATTTATAAATAACTTTGATTTGCCAATTTTGTTATTGGAAGGTTAGTTTTTCTTTAATAGTAAATTTAATTTTTGAAAGTGTTGTGACATAATATTTCCACACTGAAATGCTCATCTTTTCAGGAAAGTGCTTTGAAAAATAAATTGTGGAAATATACTTTTTTTTAATTTTATTTTTTTCACACATTAGGTTCTCTCTGCCTGAATATGCAGCTCCATAGTTGTATCACATTTGCAATTCATAGTCACAAAAGGTAAGTAGCTATAACTGCAGACAAACATCTGGGAACTAATCCACAAACTATTCTTTTTTTCTCACATTTCTAAACTCCTCTTGCTCTCCTAGGTTCTTGCCATAGAACTGCTTGGTTGTGACTGAGAAGTTTCTTCTTCACAGAAGTAAATATTTTGCCTTAAGTTCAGCAGTTCTGTATCAGAAGATCACACTTGTTAGATAGTCATGAAACTGTGATATGTCCTGAGTATGAAACGTTGACCTTACAAAGCCCAAACTGTGATTGTGTTAGAAAGATGAGCAATAAAGGAAAACTCCCTGCAAGGGTCACACTTGTCCCCTCTGCTCTCTTTAAAGGACAGTCTACAAGCCTGTTACACTTCTCCATTCTTGCAGCCTGCATTTATGCAGAGTGCTTGTATATAGTGAGCGTGTAGAGGCAGGGGTGTCCCAGACGTATCTAGAGGGGAGTCTCAGATACTGACTGAGACAAGGGCCTCTGGCAAGCCCACTGGAGAGGAAACATCAGTAAAAACACACTCTCCTGTTGGAAACATGGATTTTGCTTGGTGAGTGCTTATCTTCTAAAAGGAGACTGCATCCTTGAGTGCCTGAGAATAACTTAATCATGTAAGCATATTCTGTTCAATCTAAGTCTAAAATGATCCACAGTTGAGCTCTGTCAAAGCAGAATCACGTACTAAATTTTAACATAAAAAATGAGGCACTGGCAGTGCCAGAGGGAAAAAAATCAATGCTGAGACAATTAGAAAATTTAAGCAGGGATACAAAAAGTTTGGGTAAACTGGCAAAAGTGGCAAGGAGAAGTCTAGTGAGGATAAGTAATGTCAAACTGGAACCCTCTTGCATGGTTTTGAGGAGGATGGAAGGTAGTTCCTCTCCTTCTCCCTGGCCCAAATGGTGGGAAAGTGCTTGTCTCTTCATAGGCTGATTGGCACTGGTAGGGCAGACATCAGAATCTGCCTCTGGAGTTCTAATCAAATAAGAAATAGGACTAAATGCAGCTCAACACAAGTGCACTATGTATTTGTTTAGAATTCTTTTGTTTCAGCCCAAAGCAATGAAATTGATCTACAATTCAGCATCATGCTTTAGTCCTTATTCTCTCTACATATTTATTCTAAAAGCAATTGTAATAGAAAATGTCTTTTGTTATCTACATCTTACTTATTCTGCAGTTCCAAGTTGTTCCAGATGTGCTTAAGTGTAAACACAAGTGGAACATGACCCTCAAATTGTAATGAACCATATCACCAAGGCATGGCAAGATTTAGCAATAGAATTAATAGATGTGATCACACTTTCAGAGAGTGTGAATTTTTTAAGGTTGAATTTCAGATACAGGCTTCAGAGGAGAAAAGAGGGATCCAGTAACTAGTCTTTATCCTTAGAAATTGAAATACAATCTATAGAAAAATATTCAACTGGACTGAAGACTATGCAGTTGTTTAAATAAGCTGAGCTTCTAAACAGCCCAGCTGCATGAATATCAAAGACTACTACATTTTCCTTTCTGTAATGTTACTTGACTTGAAAAGAGAATTGGAATCTGACTTTACAAATTAGAATTGCCTTCTATTTGAAAATATACAGAGATATGCAATACTATCACTACATTGTTAGAACTGAATTTTCCATGCAGCTACCGGATTTTTGGCTGTTTTGTAAAATTTTTCAATGAATTTGTGGAAGGACAGTTGTTACTGTGGCTGACATTTTGAAACTAGCCCTATATGAAAAGGCTATAAAAAGGGGGAATTTGTGATAATTAGTTTGCTGTCTTTCCTTGGATATGTCTTACTGATAAGGTAATTGTGAAGTATAAATTTTTTGTCACTGCCTGAGGCTGCTTTCCAGGATTTCTCTGCATGAGATCACTACAACTAAAAGATAGTCTTCTATTTCCTTAGGGCACCATGATAGATGCAACTGTTAGAAGTTAAACTGAATTTAAGAGCCAATGTCTCAATATATTCAGTTTTAGAAATAGGTAGCTTCAAGTGCTTCTCCAAATGGACACTCAAATTGAGGTTATTTGAGCTTGTAGACTTTTTATTTGTCTTTGCTATGCATAGCTGGGCCCTGCACAGGCATAATGTACTCTGTAATTTCTTGCTGCTGTCCTAGAATCAAGACAGTGTGTATTTTATGCGTTCTGCTTCTATAAACTTATTCATATGGAATATTTTGTTTTCTTATTGCATTTTGCATGAATATTCTTAAATGTTTTCTTAAGTTACATGAGTTGATTCACATAGGTTCAAAAAATTGTTGTCTGATGCTTGCTGGAAACACTAGCTTTGCATGTGTGGCCTAGAAATTTCCCTGAAGTTCTAAGCTTGCTGCTATGCATCATTTCTAACCAAGCTGATGGACACTGGAAAATCCCAGGCAAAAACTCAAAACCAACTCCCTGCAGAAAAAAATCACAAAACCCAGAGAAAACTCACACCAATCAAACCTGTCCTCATTCTACGTAAACATAATTTCCAGAAGTTAAAGAGATTTTGTCCATAGTATCTGAAGGGAGGAGTAGTTACTCTTGCACCACTGAAAAGAGCAGCCTGCATGATCTTGGGAGATGAGGCAGGTTCTTGTCATTGTTCTGAGATGTGGCATTTGAATTTCTCCTTTCCCTTCCCTTAGCCACCATTTCTTCTCTGGCCTTTGCCCATCATGTCTGATTAGGCTATAAATGTTTTGAACCCCAGCATTCAGCTTTTCTGCCAGGCAGAAAGAGCCCTTTTCTCACTTGGGTCCCAAGGACATCGTTTCTGTGCTTCTTGTACTTGCAGCATCTCCACCTAACCTTACAAGACATAACGAAACCAAAAAAAAAAAATATGAGTTTTTTTTCCCTTTGTTATCTGCAAATTATCATATTGTTACATCATTCTTAGTCAAGCTCAGATGACTTTAAACAGAGCCATAGTTCATATGAAAAATTGTACCTGTCTTCATACCTTCCTCTTGGTTTTTATTTAAACATCAGTGAATCACTTAATCTTGATTTCCTAAAGAATAGAGAGAAAGTGAAAACTGCAAAATTATGATCTGCTTTCAACCTGCTCCAGTGGTGTTTCGTTTGCTTTAGAAAAGATAGAGTGGTAACAGATGAATTAAAGTACTATAAATTACTATTGAAGTATAATATATAAATTATTATACTTTCTGATAGATGCTACTGTGTTTTCTGTTCAGAAAAAGTGACTGGGCAACAAGTTGGAAAAGTACTTTCTTGTCACATCTTGACTTTACTGGAACAAAGTGGAATTTTTGAAAATTTCCATAACATACAAACTGGTTTTATTCAAGCAGTTAACCAAGTAGATAACAGTGCCTTTCTTCTGCAGTCTGCATCAGCTTTACAAGCAACATTGGCCTCTGCTGAGGAAATGCAATGTTCAAGGTGATATTGAGATCAATGATGTTAAGATATATGAAATTAAAAGATTTTCCTGGAATACAAGTAGCAATATAAACCTTTTTAAACATGACAGCTTTGATTGCACTTAAGGCTTAAGAAATTATGTTGTAGCTTTTTACACTATTTATTTGCAGAATAATACTTTCTTTAATAACCTGTCAGGCCACTTACAGAGGCAAAACAGAAACAATGAAAATGAGGGGAAGAATTATGTAGCTCAATGACTTTGTTAGTTTAAACATCCACTGTAATCACACCGGGAGATATGGTGCTGGTTTGTTTTATGCAACTGACTGTTCATGCTGTTTCAGTTTTCTCTTAATAATACTGTTTTTTCCTTCTTGTGCCAAAAATGTTAAGCATCAAGCAAAAATTGTGTTACAGTCTGGGGAGAAAATTTAGTGAATTGAGGTTTTTCACCATAATCCATTACAATCAGTGAGCAAAAGTTCTTTGATAGATTGTGACTGCTGAGCATCATAGGTTGACTGTAATTTTAGTCCTCTACCTGTTACCCTTACTGTGTGTGATGAAGCTTTCCTCTTTGCTTGCTTGTTAATTCAATCTTACACTTGCAATTGTGGGTATCTCTCTGTCTATCTATCTATCTATCTAATCTATCTATCTATCTATCTATCTAATCTATCTATCACTTACTCTGTTCTGCTTCCAAATATGTTTGTGCATAGCTGTGAATAATTTGACAGTTTTAAGTTTTTAACATTCATTCACATTAGGGAAAGCCCTGTTAACGGCATGATTCATCCTTCATTTGTGATATTTATTAGGTGTCAGATTTTGACCTGAATGCAAGAACTATTTTTTTTATTATTATTATTTGGCAGTAGAGAGAGGTTTTTTATACTCATGCTGGTAATGGAATATATTAGAGACTCAATATTTATATAATATGCAAGAAACCATTCCAAACTTATCTAAGAGCAGTTATAACTCTATGGGACTTTTCTTTCTCCTAGAAAAGCTCATCTCCTTGTTAATTAACCTTTTAGAGTGAAAAATGTCCAGCATAAATTTCACAAAGTAATCTCTGATTGGACTTTATACAACAGAAAGAAGTGCTTTTTCCTAAGGGCTATGCATTATTTTGGTGCACACAAATATGCAGCCTGCCCATAACCCTAGCAAAATTCAATTACTCAGAGAGGTGTAAACCACATTTTATGAAAGCACTAAGACATGACTCTTGATGATTTCTGTGGAAGACTGCTACACAATTTAGAAGTGTTTGCAGTTCCAGACTGAAGGCTGAGGATTTAACCAGCTGAGAAGCACAGTAATCTCCCAGAAGTGTATTACCTAGAATATATCTTTACTATTCATTTAAAATTGTTTTCAAAGGCAATGCATTGGAATTATCAGAATAGCAATAAATATAGTCAAATCAATAATGTAATTCTGGTGATTTTTACATGGAGTATTGATAGAGGCATTATATTACTCACAACTCCCTTGAGAAATCTCCATTACCATTAGCAATTCCACAACTGTTTATTTTTTTTGTAATCTGTCACTTGAAATCTCTCTCCAGTCATGATGGTGTGAACTATTCTAGAAGTATCGTGTCTCTCAAATTAAAAAACAACCAATGAAGCTACCTCAAATAATTATGTGTAAGACTAGACTTAATTAAAAATAAAAAAGTTGATTGGTGTCTGCCTTCCCTTATGTAGGTCAAATCCTTATGAAATAATTTAAAGGGATTGCAAAAATTATTGTGCTTTTACTTTATCTGTGAGTGAAAAAATCTTCCTCTAATAAAAATCTTACACTTCCAATGTTCTGTGACATTGATGACAGGAAGAATGGGATTGAAGCAGATACTTTATAGTGGTATCTAGCATCTAGAAAAAAAAAGGGGTGGTTTTAATTTTCATTCGGGTGAGCAATTATCACTCATAATGTACCTTGGTAAGAAGCTTTATAAATGAAAGTAGAATTTCCAGCAGGCCAATCAATCCAGACTTTCGTGTTTCTCACACAGCTTTATCCCTCACATGTACATGTATATACACACTCTGTGCCAAATCTGGGAAGAAGAATTTCTCTTATTAGTATTGAAATGGGATAGAGCTTGGTGCTAAAAATATATCTACAACCATTTTGGTTACTGAATATTTCCGTAATAATTGGCCTAAAATTATTCATTCTATTCATGAAGTTGTATTGGTTATAACCATTAAAAGCTGTGAAGTACAGAACTGATTGTACCCCCCAAAGAACCCCCAACACTCAAGTGTCATTAGATAATATAGATGTATTAGTTAGTCTGTAATTTTAGTTTTTCTTGCTTTGTAAGGAACTCCACGGTGACTGCAGCTGTCTGGATGTACTGTGGTTGCTTCTCTGTGGATGTGACATGTTCACTGGAAGGAAATGAAATTGTTACATTTCAAAGTAGAACATGGGACCTCCATGCTGAGTTATTTAGCACCTAACCTTCAGGATGTGATGCACAAAGTGTATTCTATTGCATAGATGGTCACCATGTCTGAACATATAATGTGATTTTATTTTTATTGAAGGAAAAGTTTTATTTTCCATTAGATTCTTGAACAGATATCAGGAAAGAAATAAACTATAATGAACTACAAAGAATGATTGCAGCATCCTAGGCTGCATGAGGAGGAGTATTGCCAGCAAGTTGAGGGAACGAACCTTCCTCTCTGCTCAGAACTGGGGAGGCCCCACCTGGAGCATCCCCAGCCTGGGTCTGGTGCTTGGGTCCTCAATGCTAAACCATATGGTCTGACTGGAGCACCTCCAGGGCAGGGCCACAAGGATGATTCAGGGACTCAACTAGTCAGGCATTAGTGATTCTGAATATTTCTAATCTTCGCTGTTAATGCTATTAATACTTCTGAACACGTCAGAGTATGTCTCAAACAGACATGCTGTTGTTTCATTCATCACAAACCTATTGCAGCAATCTCTTTGCAGAAGAGGTCTCAAGTTATATCTGCCTCTATGTTACCTCTTCACCCTCTCAGTTCTTTAAGCTGACTTGGGTTAAATGAGCTGCTCTGAATACAAGAGTGACGTCCCCACCAGCTGTGAGTGCTTAGTGATGCTTTAAAATTGTTTTCACTATTCAGATTTTCTGCAACTCAAAATTAAGACCAGAACAGGGCCTGGATTTTCTCCCCACTTATTTAAAGAAAGATCTGATATTCACATATTTCTTCTGTTCTAAACAGAGCCAAACACTGAAATTCACAGTAAAATGAAATTTTAAATGTTCTTGATAAGACAGGTTATTAATTTTTATATGTTAAAATAAAAAACAAGCCATACACTCTCTTTTTTCCCAGTTTAAAAACTTAAAAAGTAGGTCAGACGCTGGGACATAAAAATAAGTGAGGTAATGGTGCATAAGGAGTCATTTTCTTTACAATCTAAGAAGATGGGAGCTGCAAATGATGGTTTTCTGCAGTCCAGAACTGTATAGGTTTCTCCCACTTTAACAGCGGCTTGTTTCCACAAAGTTGCAAGATCTTAATAGCCAGGAAGTGTACAAAACACCAGTCAGCAAGTCACCTTGTATGCAGGGACATATATATACATATATAACTGGTTTTCCTACTTGCTTTTTCAAACCTGTTTGCAGTCATCAACTGTCCCAAAAGTTATTAAAAGATTTGCATGAATGCAGAGAGGCAGCAGTGCTTTAGTGTAATCACATTGGCATCATTTCCTTAGCAATCAAGCTCAAATAAATAAATGTTCTTTGTTTGGCAAGTCACTTCAAAATGGCAAATCAATAAATTCCTACAGGAAAAAATCAACATTTTTCAGAGCTGAGGTAAATTTTGCTCTTGTTTATTTTGAACAGAGTTGATTAAAAACTAATGAACCTCTTCCTTTCAAGAAGAATGGCATTATTGTTTAAAAAATCTTGGTGACCCAAAGTAGAAAGCATTCAACTGGGATGGATAAGGAAAAGTATAAGGACAAAGGATAGCTCACTTTTATCTTGAGAGAATAAATGACATAAAACAGAGTCAGTAGCTTCTCCATTTAATGTATTTAATGCAAATTGGGGTATGAGTCTTCAAGAATTCACTATAGATAACAGACTGACACTGTTGAGGGCAGAGTATGTGATATGCTCTTCCTTTTCTTCACTTTTTTAATATGTAGTCATCTACATCTGTGAATTTAAACTGACTGCACATGCTATTATAAATGTGAGAGGAGGAATCTCATCTGGTAGTGTCTCTCTGGATTTTTTTTCACCCAACTTGTAATATTACGCTAAGTAGGTTGGTCATAATTTCTAATTGTACTTTCTTAATTGTTCTTGCAAACATAATTGTAAATTTTAATTTTCTATTGGCATGTTTGTTGTTGATTTTGTCGGGTTTTTTTTTTTGTTTTTTTTAAAATTCTGTTCTGCTTGAAACCTGATTGATGTAATTGTGCACGTAGAGTGTTGTATGTTTTATCAAACTTTTAAAAAATGGATTCATATCATACAGAGACAAATCTTCCAGAATTTTGTCTGTGTTTTAAACAGAAACAAAAATTGTGAAATTGTGCTTCCAAATAAGTTATTGTACAGAAGGGCGCCATCTTTTCCTTTTTTATTGTTCCAACAGTCTACAAAGATGCTCAATAGGCTGAGAACAGATAAACACTAAGAGATAACCCATAAACACTTTAGAGCATTCTTCGGTTGCCCGGTTACTATGTAATATAATTTAGGAAGGTTTAGTTGACAGTTATAACTTGTTAGCAGAGTATAGTCTTAAAGCACGTTAAAATTTTTCCAGTGAATATGTGTGCCTGTCAATTGTCAGCAGCAGCACACAAAAATATGATCAGAACAAAGGCATTAGGTGACTAAGTGCAGTTGTATTAGGTCTTACTCATGTGAATATTATTGTGAATATTATCTTCCCCTTTTGCCATCTGTATGAGAAAGAAAGAGTATTTCCAAAGTGGCAATATGTAAAAAAGAAAACACTGTCCTAAAATCTGATTTTGTACCTATATGTGGGGTTCTCCAACTCCTAATCCTTGCAACTCTTTGCTTCCCATCATTGTGTGGTGAGGAATGGCTTCCCACCATTGGATTGTGTGAGGAAATCAGCAATATACTGAAACTTGATCTTCAAAACTATTCGTGGTTTAGAATAGGGCTGCATATACCATCAGCAAGGGAGGAGAAAAATGTAGGGCATGGACAATGATTGCAAGTAGACTGCAAAGCCATGATTGGGGCATAAATTATGTTCTGGCTCTCTTTTGATTTGCAAAGTTCTATTTTTGTCAATTGTAAAAAACATGTGAGGAAGATGCTAAAATATCAATGTTGCCAGACGGTATGCTAAGGCTTATTGGAACTGTAGACTTTTTATCTGTTTCAAAAGAAAATTCTTTTAAAAGCAACAATATTGCCGGATTACCTGGTTGTTTAGGAAAACTCTTATTAGCCCGATTACTATTTTACACCATGCTTTACACACATGCCCTATCAGCCCTCATCATTCTCCACAGTCATTCCTATAACATTCTTTTACTCTTCTGAAAACACCACTATTAAAATATTTTTCTTAATTAGATACCTGAAGGAAATGCATTTCTTTTGTGTGAGCGGGGACAGGTGAGGTTACAGGTGTGGAAAGAAGCAATATATCTTTTGAATATTTGAAAGAGATGTCTCCAAAGGCAGCTCATGGCATATTGCTTCCAAATCCCTGTTTGGACATGTATATGTCTCACTCTAAAAGAAATAAAAATAAATTTTAATTTTGCTGACTGATTTCTAAAAGCATTTAACTGATCTTTAAAATAAATAAAAAAAAGGTCTTTAAGCTAAATAGAAATAAAACTTTCCCTCAATGTTATGTAGTAAGTATCTGAAAATTCTTTATTATTGCTTGTTTCTTTCAGGAAGTTTTTTATTTTAGGAGATTTTATAATTCTTTTGGCCAAGTGCTATTTCAATCCTTTTTTTTTCTTCTCATACACAAAAGTTGCACAAGAGATAAGTATGAGATTACTTTCACCAATTCACAGGAAAACATGCTTGTTTTTTTTGTTTTTTAGTCAAGTGTAAGGTCTGGTGTTTTCAACCAGAACTATAAATCTAATGCACTATAGACTGCTTCTTCAATAAAATCTGTACTACTCTTTGTAACTTCTGTTTTATTTATTTGATAGTATGTAGACAAAGTATAATAAAATGAACATATACATACAAAAAAGGGGAGTTTGCCAATTTATTAAACAGCTTCTCTTCCACTGTAATATACTTGAAAAATACCTTTTCCGTGCTAGCTGTAAAGTGAACGTTAGAGTAAAAAGAGGATAAAGTACAATTATGTTATAAGACAGTTTTAAGTAGTCTTTATAGCAGGATGAGGCTTTTTTTATGTAAGTAATTTAGTATTACAGAATATTTGCACATATGTAAGGGTGATTCATTTTAGTATGTTGGGGAATTGACACATGTAAGTTCTTCTATATGGTACTAAATTGTCAGACATAAACGTGCCACACTTCTACACTGCTTCTAGATAAAGAATGTGAAAAAATTAGGTGAAGTTATTGAAAACTCCCTAGGGCTCCCACTCAGCAAGGGACACATCACACACTCAGCCACACACAGATTTGCAAACGCTGAAGGTGATAATACACCACACAGATGAGGCTCATATTGTCTGAGCGGTGTTTTGTCAGCTCTTTAAGGAAGGGAAGAAGTCAGTTCTTGAAACCTATGCTTTTGTGGTACGTAGATGCTGGGTAGTAAATTGTTGGTTGGTTGGTTGATTTTTAGCACTGAAGTTTTAAAGTGAGAGAGGGCTCTGAGTGATGTGTTATCAGGAAAGGAAAAAAGGGTGTTCACTGTTCCTCTAAAGATGAGATTAAATCAATGCTCTTTGTTTAAAACTAAATTTATGGAAATTTCTTTATATATTATAAATAAATTACAAAAGATTTATGTGAAATGCAAATATATTACCATATCTTGTTCAGTTATCATTTAGGAATTGCAGGTGTAATGGCATAAACTATTTCTTAGCCTTAATGTTAGATCCTGATTGATGAAAAAACTATATTTTGTTCTGTATGATCTAAGATCTTGAACAATATTTGGTCCAATATTGTGAAGGGAAGTTGTAGGAGAGGCTGGTACTTATTTTTAGTAGACACCTCTTTCTAAGCTGCCATCTATTTAAAGTTTATGGCTTGCATAACTCTGTCAATATCTGTAGTTACATTTCCACAGCAAGTAGCCCTTAAACTCATGCAACTGGAAGTCATAGGCTCTAACTGAAAAAGCTACAATGATATTGCTCTTGCAGATTATCCAGATACATATTCTTTGTGGGTTCTTAATGTTGTTGATCTGTGCACTGACTTTTTGACATCTCCCTCAAAAGAACATTGATGGTTCAGTTTGGAAACAAAGAAGCTGTTTTATTATCTTTTCAGGTACTTACTGCAGTATGTACATCTCCAGAGGTATGTTTTGCATGGAAGGCAAGAAAAAGGATGTCAGTGACCTAAATACGTTTCTTGTTTTTGCTTTGTTGAGCCCAACAAATATCCCCAGAGTCGTGACAGCTGAATGACAACCTAATGGTTTTAAGACAGGAAATTAAGAACTAACTTGAAACGAAGAAACCCTAAAATCAGAGAATGCTGTTGTCTAAGACTATGGAATGTATATCTCAGCCAAGAATTTCACGATTACACCCGGGAAAGATAGGCCAGTAAGGGCTGCTTGGACATACAAGAATGTATTACAGACTGATCACGTGCTGACTTAACAAACCATATAGGCTGTGATCCTGTGTTGTTGTGTGAACTTTTGACAGCTATCCAGAGGCCTTTCTGTCTGTTTGAATTGTTCAGTCACTGAAGTTGCTGTGGACTCTTTAGAATACAACACTAAATTATTTTATGCCTACAGAAGCATTTTGAATCTCCCATTCTTCTGCTTTTTTCCTGCACAATTCTTCTCCCCATAAATCCTGCAGTAATGCCCCTCTCTAAAAAGTCTTTATTACTTTTCAATCCATATGCTGCAAGATAGAGTGGCAAGAGAATTCAGCATTATTTATGGCAACTTTTGTACACAGAAAACTGATTTTCTCATGATTTTCTGATGACCTGAAGTACCATACAAACATGCTTATTTCAAATAAATAAAGAGTATCTCTGGAAAGCTGTCTCTCAAGATTGTTTGGAGTCATCGAGTTTTTAAGACTCTCATTCAGATGAACTGCCTTTAATAAAATGTGTAAGGGAGGGAAGGGGAGATAATTCTGACTAACTCAGAGTCTTTGTGTCATACAATATGTTGATGTGAATGAGATAGAGGTATAAATACAAAGTGATAAAATTGTACTGCAAGTGGCTGCTGTGCTGTTCATCTTTCTGTGTGATTTGGTGAAGTTAGGTTCTTTTGTGAGAAGCAAAATAAGTGGATCTTGGATTCTTGTCTCTCATGTTCAGAACTTCCCAAATAATAACCTAACCTCCTGCTCCTTTGTTGCACAAGAGAGAAGACAGGTCTTGATATCCCTTCATACAAGGCAACTTGCTGGCCGGCGTGCTGCACACTTCCTAATTAACTGGTTTACAGCTGTCAAAATCATTGTATAAAGGCTGAATTCCTCCTAATCTCCGTGTCCTCTATTCAGCTGCAAATTTCCATGGAAAATAATAACCTCTTAATTTTCTTCCATATTTTTAAATGTGTTTGATAGTATCAAGTGAGTTCAAGGTGACTGGAAAGAGGTGAGCAGTAACAGACTATATAGACCTTGAATCACTTCTCCTCCACTTGTATACACCTTATGTAAGAAAGACCCCTGTCTACAAAAGGCATTATATGCAAAAACTGGAAAATTTCTCTTCAGCTGTGGTAAGACTACTATGCATTTTTAACATGGACTACCAGATATTTTTGCAGTAAATTTCTTTATACTTGATTTGATGCAACTAATTCCTTTTATTTTCTGAAATATCACAAGAAGAAAGTTTTATTTTCTTGACTATCACAGTGAAATAATGACCAGGGCTAAAAGTGTGTAGTGTTTAAAATATGAATGACCTTATTTAAAAGAAAAGTAATTTCTCTATATCAAGAAAATGCTTAATTTCATCTCTGATTTCAAATGTGCTTGTGACACTGCCAAGCCTCAAGTGTTCAGATTGAAAATTTACATGCTGAGTGTGTCTCTCAACGTGATTTTTTTTTAATGACAGTTCATCATTCTGTGATTACAGATAAGATGCAGGAAAAATATCTCAAGTCTGACTGGGAAATAGGGGAAGACAAAAGTTTATTTTTTTAACTATAGAGCTTTAAAACAAGAACTTTAAATCTAGCACCAGTGTAGTCCTAAACAAACTGTCATGAAGCTTGCAGTTTAAAAAAGAAAATGCAGTATTTTTCATAGTGAATATTTGCAATGGACTGAATTAAGATAATTTAGGACAATAAAACAAGACATTAGATTAACTAAACATAAGAAATAAAAATGTTACTAATTTATGTTCTGGTCTTATTGGTAGTAAATAGTGACTTTCCCTTCAGACTTTTTTTAATCAACGATGCATTACAATGTCTTCAGGGATCAATATCTAGCAACTTCATAACATTATTGAGCATAAAATAAGTAAAAAGTATTAAGTATCATAAAACATCTAGACTCTTCCTCTGATTGGCATACTATCAATCTGCTCAAATTCACCATTGGGTGAAAAGATAAGAAGAAAAGGGGTTTATGGTGAACTTTTCAACATATTTATTTTCTGTGTTGCTGACATCTTCAAATATTGTCATGTTAGTAAAGCTAAAACCAGTGTCTTAGGACTAAAAGAGAGCTTCCTGCCAAACAAAATCATGAAAAATGGAAAAATCCTTTTGATTGTGCTTATGCACACTGTGAAAGCACCCTAGCTGTCTCAATCAGACACGCACAATGTTTGTGTGCATGCACTCTCGTGCGTTGTTTTTATTGCAGTCTCAGGGTGCTGAGAACTCTTATTTTATGAGTTACTGTAATGTTAATAAATATGTCCATTAATATAACTGTAGGTGAAGCCTGCATCAAGACAATTACATTTAGTGGAATTCTTTTTTTCAAGGACTGGAGAATGGGCCTCTCTTGGAGTAATCATGGAAACTCAACTGTGAATGTTCATCTTTCATCATGTCACTTTGAAGTTGAGTATCTATTCAAATGAGTTCATATAAACATACCCAGTCAGAATTTGCCTCAGATCAGTTGAAACAGACCTTAACTGTTTTGCTTTTAAATGAAAATTAATATACATTCTCTATGGCTGTAATACAGATACTCTTTTTTTCCTGCATGTACTTAGTAGAAGACTGGAAGGAATTTATTATAGGCATCACACAAGTCTAGTACTTTAATATGGTAATACTTGAAAACCCGATTGTCTGCAATTCACTGGATAAGTCTTTGACATGCAGTGGGGAGGGGGAAATGAAAGTCCTTTAACTAATTTCCTCTGCATATGGTAGGAGAGTGCATGTGTCCAGGGAGGAAGGGAGAACATGTTGCTATCACCATTTAAGGATCAAACTAATAAAAATTAGGGATGGAAGAAGACATGTGCTTGGTGTGTTATGGTTTTTGGCATGTGAGGCCCTGGCTGTATCACCCTGTGTGTACCCTCAGCTGCCAGCAGTTCTCTGGGACCATGGCAGAGGTGAAAGAAGACTTTCATCCTTCAAGAGCTGAGCTAGGCCAACAGTACACCAGCCTCTCAGGTGAAGGGGAGATGGCTGAGGAGAATGTTGGCAGTCACTTGGGCAGTTGAGAGGAAAAAACTAGAATCCAGACAGGTGTGGATGGCAGAGGGGAAGTCGGAATTGTGCTGTGGGCAGGTGGTACTTCAGCCCCAGCCACCTGGCTGACAGCTGCCCAGCTGAAACCCAGGCCTCTAGTCCCACCAAGGGCGATGCTGTGCCCTGCTGGCTCCCCATGTTTTAACTGGCATGTAACTCTTAATACCAATTACTGACTGTAAAAGACTGTCTTCTGTTGCTCAGCAAGTTTGTTCTTATTGTCTTTGTGCAAGGAACAGTGGGCCTTTGTGGAGTGGCCCAGGGAACGTTCCCTGTGCTTGTATGTGGGCAAATGGCAGCTGGTACCTGGAGTGAGAGGTGGGGATGGACCTGCTTATCCCTCTCCGTGAGGGCTTTCTTCCTGGAGCATGGAAAAATATCAGGTTCAGTGTTATACAATCCTTACTTAGATAGAAGTAATTTAGAATTACTCAGGTCCCTTTGGATCAGTAGGAACTTCTGCTCGGATCAGTGCTTGTTGCTCATGGGCAGGCTGCATGAGGAGTGGCTTGTTGTGAGGAAAGGGATGCTCTGCAATGATCAAGAACAGCAGAAATGGAAAGAATGGGGAAAAAAATTGGTTCCCCAATCAACATACTCCTAACTATTTTTTATTAGGAATTATCCTACCCCACATTCATTGATTGGTTTAATGTACAAATGAAGATGCCTCTATTAATGGGTGTTTGATTTTTCAAATTACAGCCCATATTCTTATGCCTGCAACTTTTATATACTAGTAAAAAGCATAAATATAGTATTGGGTAGATCAAAGAGCAAATGGTAAATAGCGAATAATAAAGTGTTAAAGAGGAAACAAGTTTCCGTGAAAAATTCAATCATTGTCTCTAAGACATGCATCTCTCATTTTGAAAGCTGTCAATGTTTCCCAGGATCTATGATTCATGCTGCCTTTCTGTTAAAGTTCTCTGTGATCACATCACATTCCTTGTGATACTGCAGGTTGCTGCATTTTGGTAAGGATGCACCGGCTTCTAGAAGAAAGTGAATGGGATAAAATTAAGTTGTATTCTGTGTGGTCCACATCAGCACAAGAGCTGAATCAATATAATTGGGTTTCAGAAAGATTATTATTTTATTTGAGGCAATTTCAGAAACAGTATATTTGAATTCAACATTTTAGAGGACTACACTTTTCGTACCTGTGTTGCAATATAAATACTAAAAAATGTTTAATGACAGGGAAAAATAATGAGGTATAAAAAGTTTTAATAATTCTTATTATGTAAAATTATTTTGTCCATTTATCTCAATGGATATTCAGTTCAGGATGATATTAAAAGGAATATTAATGTATTTGCATAGCATTTTGAATCAGCTAATAAAGCTTGTTTTGTTGCAGGTGGAAGGTACTGAGATTTGCTATAACTTTTTTTTACTAGTAGGCAGCCAAATGACCTAACACCCAGTGTGAGTTCACATTATTCTGAGCATTTGTGGAGTAATATGCCTTCTCCTTAAGTGTGGGACATCACACCTTTGAATTTGAATTTTGTGTAGCATAGCTGTGCAATGAATGTACTATATGCATGTCTTTTCAGATATATATATCTTTTCTTGTGAAGAAGCCATTGAAAAGTCCTGCTTTTATTTGCCTATCTTATAGAGTTTTTATCAGAAGATAATGTTTAAACTTGCCTGTTTTTTTTTCTCCTCTCTTGAGACAACACTCAAATCTTAAAAGAATCAAAGCTCATAAGAGGCACAAAATCTTTACACTCTCTCTCCCTAGTCTATATGAAATAATAGGCAAAATGTATGCAGAACTGACTTTAGATGGAATAGTCTGTACAGTGTAATAATGATTTCTTATGACCTTTTGATTCACAGATTGTATTAATTCCTGATGAATAGCATAAGCCAAGATAGAGTAATATTGATAATAAAAAAATCTAATGTGAAGATATTTTTAGAGCAAAAAACGCACAGTTTTGGTCTCTAAATGAGCCTAGGAGATTGGAAGCCATTGAGTGGGTCATGCAGTCTGCCAGGAACACTGTTCAGGACAACTGCTGTGAAGTTGATAGAGGACCTATCATCTGTCCTGCAGGCATGGTCTCCCATCCATAACTCTGGGAGGGCAGGGTAAAACTTACTTCTTCCACAAGCCTGATCCCTACTTCGAGATTCCTGCATATGTTGTTAGTGGAGGAATATTCTTTAGCAGGTGAGGAAACTCACTCTGGGTAGTTCTGCAGACTGTCATCCAGAAATGGACATTTAGGAAACTGCTATTGATGTGGGGAGGTGGGTTGTATTAGTTATCTTATTAGATTTGTCCAAAGAATATAAAAATCACATGATGAAAATATTATTTCTTCCATAAAGCACTTCTGGCCAAATAGATTCTGGGAAATCTTTGTTGTAAAAGGCTATGATTACATTCAAGCAGGTATTCAATGAAAGTAAAAATGTGAACTGCCAGAGATATACTACCTGACATCTAACAGAAAATGAAAAAGTTGGTGAAGGAGCTAATAGTTTGTTAAGTAAAGAGAAGATAGATACAGAAGTTCCATTGTATGTATGGCCAGTCTTCGCGAACAAAGATTTGGGAAAGGTCTTTACCCTTCGAGCCTTAGGTGAGACCCAGTGTGCGCTGAACTGAGCCCACCCTTTAGTCCTGAGGTTCATCTGCCGGGGCCGAGCAAGCTTGGACAGTGGCAGTGAGGTCCTCAGAACGTAGGTTTGTTTAGAGGGCCGAGCAAGCTTGGACAGTGGCAGTGAGGTCCTCAGAACGTAGGTTTGTTTAGAGTGACCTTCTCTTAGATGGATTGCCTCACAGGGCTGACGAGCTCCATCTGCCTGGGGGACTTTTTCCCTGACTGGGAATCGAACCCGGGCCGCAGTGGAGAAATTCCATTAAGTTCTCAGTAAATCAATACAATAATAGCAAAGAGGGGAGGGAAAAAAGGAAGAAACGCTGTGAGGAAAAAATCGGAACTTTTTTTTTGAATGTAAGCAAGGGTGGATAGGAATATCTCCTGGCAAGAGATTATTTGAAAAGGAGTATAGCTGTGACAATCACATTGTGAAAAAGTCAGTTTAATCTGAAGAAATACCTAAACATAAACCCAAGAATTTCTGCTTACTGGTTTTCCTTTTCTGTGCACAAGGATGTTACACGAACTTTAGGAATCACAATTTGAATTTTACACATGAGCACAGAATGGAAAAAAGGTTTTATCTAAGCCTGTATATTGTCCCTGCAAAGTCATAAACAGAAATGAGCCAACTAGATTGCACTTGCGTGTCCATGCCGATACAGAGTCGTTTCCCACGTTGTCTACTCTTTTTAACGGCTTAAGTTTGTTTTAGCTGACAATCTCAGATACATTATGTCTGCCTATGCGCTATCTTACAATTGAAAAAAAAATTTGAAATTAACTCCCAGTTGTCATAATACAACACAAAAACTTATTTGTTATACTTTAACCAATACTATACTTCCAATTCTAGCTGAACGCTAGGATAATCTCTGACACATTTTAAGAAAATGGAGCTCAGTACTTTCCTGCTTTTACTGGTGCTAAGTAAATAGCTTCCTAGGGGCCCCTCTGATAGCAAATATATCAACTTTCCTTCTTTCTTGGGTTACTCTACTCTTGTTTAATCTTTGGACTTTGTAAGCTGAGAGTCAAAACTAGGAAACTACAAGCCTTTGCAAATCAAACCATGTTAATAAAACAAAATTTGGGAGACAGAATCTCCATAATTTCTTTCCCCTGAATAGTTATTAGAGCTGCTCAGTCAGCTGTCATTATAACAATAGAATTGGATTGGCTTGCAGGGATTAAAGTCAAGAGTGAAAGCTAGAAGGAGGCAAGGTTTAATCCTGTGTCAGTGATTAATTAGATTTCTGACAGTTTTTATGATGCTACCCCACAAACCAAATCAAGCAGTAACTAGCCACAGTTGTCATAATGTAGTTTTAATACATGTAGCACAGTGCTTATTCTAATTTTTCTAGTGAAGATCAGTAAGTAAGTTGCTTCTGAATTTATTGGAGATAAATGTTATTTAGGATGCACTTTGGAATATTTTCTTTTTCTCTTCCCCTGAACTAAGCAGAATTACATAATATTTACAGTACATAATTGTGATGACTTTGAAAGTGTTTTTATAAAGGAACAAGTGGGATGGGACCCCATTAAACTGAACTGCATAACAGTTCAAAGCAAATCCATGGATTATGAGAAGATGATAGTTTAATGCAATAACCTTTGTCACACCTGATTTAAATTGCCAATGAATTCTTACCTAAACGTTTCTGCAGGCTTTGGTATGAATACTAATACATGATGTTAGTTATATCTATTTCTTCTGATCCTAAATTTATGTTTTCTCTATATCTTTTATTTTAGAATTACTCTATTGCAGTTGGACATGCAATATCTTGATGGAATTTGAATGCTTATGTCTTGTTTCTTCTTGTTGACTGTGCGTGTGAAAACCCTTCTATGTTCCATGATTTTCTTGAGGGCTGTGGTAACTGAAAACTCCCGTTTGTCATGTTCTTTCTTTCCTGTCCCCCATGCTGACAAATGCACTTATATTTGAGAGGCTTCTTGTGGAGAACTGTATCAGTGACATTTTTTTGACTGAGAATACAGTTCATGTTACTACAAGAGCTGTTCTGCTGCGGCGAGTTCATAAATAACTTTGATAACAAATTCAACTTTCAGAGAATGTCATTTGCAAACACATCCTTCAGGTCCTACACATTATGTCAGTTCTAAAGAGCAAGAAATAAGTGCACTGTGTATTTGAAATGTATGATTTTTAGAGGCTCAGACTGGCTCCTTTCTTGCTGTTTCTTTTGTTATAAGAAATGTTAATGCCAGAGATTTATGCCAAAGAAGTAAGTTGACAAATCTCGCTATTGCAAAGGAATTACTAGGGAATGAATTGCTTTGGCATATTACTGTTAAAGTTCAATATTGTGCAGGCATAGCATGTGGTGCCAGGAGGAAAGGGAGATGAAACATCTATGTGCAAATCTGAGTGTATATTTTCAGTAGGAATTGCACCTCTTTGTTGAATATATCAGAAGAAATATTTAAGACATTTCAGTTTTGTGGTTGGTTTTTTTTTTTTCTTTTTAGAATAACAGAACAACAAAATGCTACTTGTTGTAAAGTATAGTGTAAATGTGGTATGAATGGCACAACATACCTATAATGGATTGAGTTACTACTTTTCTCAGTTGTCTAGGATAAAGAGGTGAACTTTAAAAATATCAGAAGAAGCTGTTTTGTTCTTACTCTAATTGTCAAATGGCTGCATAGACACAAGAAAGTGTAATTTTGCAATATTTAAAGAGCTTGCTTGAGAGTCAGAAGTTTGGGAGCTGATTAAATTCTTGACTCACTTGCATTGTAACCCTGAACATAAACAGGTGCACACGCTGCTGTTGTTTACTTTGCCAACCCCTTCTCTACATGATCAACTATCTGTTACCATGTGTTTACACAGTGGAGCTCTGAGCTTGAGTGTGACCTGGTTTTACTATTGGTAAACAAAGTGTGCATGGTTATTGATGTCTGCTTCTGAGAAGTTACTGCGTAAAGGCTTAGAAAAAAAAGACTCCAGGAAGACCTTATTGTGGCCTTCCAGTATATAAAGGGGGCTCATAAGCAAGATGGAGAAAGACTTTTTACAAGGACATGTAGTGACAGAACAAGGGCCAATGGTTTTAAATTAAAAGAGTAGATTTACACTGAACAAATGGAAGTTCTTTGTGATGAAGGTGGTGAGACACTTGAAAAGATTGCCCAAGGAAGCTGTGGATGTACTCCCTGGATGTACTCAAGGACAGGTTGGGTGTGGCTTTGAGCAACCTGGTCTAGTGGAGGGTGTCCCTGGCCATGGGAGGGGGTTGAACTACATGATCTTTGAAGCAGCCTTTCAACCATTCTATGAACCTATGAAATTTTCCAGTTCCTAAAAAATATATTTTAATCATTCTGAAATGAGATTTCAAAGGGGGGAGTATGAGGGCTGAGATTACTCAACCACACCATCTGTGCGCTGAGGCGTACTTAAAAAGCACAGTTGTCTAGAACCATGACATGGTTTATTCCAAAGAAGTTTGGGATATAGCAGGCCTTCTAATCCCACATATTCATGAAAATCACACATAAAATATGTATTTTGCTGCCTTTGGAAATATTTAGACTTCACCAGCTCTGAACTTTTAATTTATAGTGATACACTTTAGCTTGGAAACTTTGCACATCATAAATTGCTGAGATGGATCATAAAGGACTGTTAACTGCAGACCAGCCAGAGATGAATAAAACTAGTATAGTTTTTGGAAGCAGAAAGAAATAATTTCATTATGCTATCTGGTCTTCTCAATTAGTTTTATTGTACCTCCATATTTCTCCAGAGAAAGTCATATTTAAAAAGAAGAACTTCTTTAATAGTTTTTTAATTCACTCTTATGTCCTCAGTGTTGTGGATTGAACAAAATCTTTGTCCTTTAGGGGTTTTGCCATGTTGAATATAGCACAACTGTCTTTTTGGAATTTTTGGTTTTGGTTTTTTTTTTGGTTGGTTGGTTGGTTTTGAGGGCTTTGAGGGGTGGGAGGTTGTTTGTTTCATTTGTTAAACAGAAAACCAAACAAATGAGCAAATAAAGATACCATGCAATTATTCTGCATATATACAACCTGGAAAGTTTGGAAAAATCAAATAGCTTTATAGAAAAGTTGGTCTTTACTTTTTCATTTCAGGGTCTCTATGTAGCCTTATCAGAGGCAACAGAAGAATAATTAACCCTCATAAATTATAAATAACAAACTAATAAGAAAAGTATATGTATTATTAAAATTGATTTTCCCCACTCTGTTTTACATACCTTTAAATCCATTTCACCTTTTAATTATACAATGCATATTCTCTCTTTGCAAATTTGTCTAGTCTGCAGTGTTATATCGTTTTATATATATTATAATTTGGCCTGAGGATGAGGGTGAACCTTGAGCTTTGAACATAGAGGTCTAGAGCAATATCTTAATAGAGCACAGACACGAAACATTTAATTACTGTCAATATTATGATTTTTAATAGTTTATGCTGAATCAAGATGTAAATTGTCCAGTACTATAAAGAACGGGAGAGAGAGACTTGAAGGTCTGATTTAGCCATAGGAGAATTTAGGGCTGAGATAGCCAAAAGAGCAGAACCACACCACTCAGTAACCTAAAATGTAGTAATTTAGAAAAAGTGGGATGGTTCTATCATGTATATAATGATTTCTGTTCTACACGCACCGACACAAAAACCAGTATAGACCATTAAATGACTTCAGCACGGTGGTAGCAGTAACCAGCATCACAGACTTGGGGAAAGCAGACACTTGTTCCAGCTGGTTGATGAGTCTGACTCCTGTCTAGTGGCCAGCCTTTTATGCACAGTGGATTGGGCTCAGCCTTCTGCTTCTTTTTGGACATCTGCATTCCCCAGGGGCTGTTGTTTCCACCATTTATTGCTTTCCAATCTAGGTGGCTGGTATAAGCAACCCATGACCTTTTGGTCACCCAAGCAATTTTTTTTTTTTACTTACCCAAGTAATGTTAGTATCATTAAACATGCCATTAGCTTGTATAAATTGTTCATCTGCATGTCTTTATTTCTTTGCCATGCAATTAAACCATTAAACAGGGGCAGATACATCTCACAGTTTTTGAGAAAGCTTTCCCTGTGACAATTACCTGCATTTTGCTTGTTTGACCAGGACATACCATAACTGTCAAACAAGACCTGGGGAGATGTAGTCAAGGCATTACTTTTGGGTAGGCCATAACATCGTTCCATTGACTGTCTGAAAAATTTCACAATCTTGAAACTGAAAGACTCAGAAACTCTAAAATTTTCTATGGACCTTTTTCATCTTTTGGTGAATTCTGTGTATCGTCTAAACAGTCACACAGCAACGTAAATATTTGGATGATGTAAAACCATATGTAACAACAGCATGACTGTCTGTTAGGAAAATGATTAATTTTCTGCATCTAACAACCTGTTCCTAATGATCTGGTAGAGACCTATATGTTTTCATCACCAAGCTCTGCTCATTAAAAGGTGTGTGGTTTGAGCTGCTAGAACAGAGCTGCTGCTCCTATCTTTCACAGTCAGAAGAAACTTGGCTAGGAAATATGAGCTTTTTGGCAGAAACATACTGCTATGTTTATAGACAGCTGCCCCAGAGTGAAAAGATGAAGGTTTTTTAGCTTGAAACTCAGCTAAAGAGTACACCTGCTTTTTTAAATGCAACAAAACTCTCATGTTCTAATTATCATTGAAAGTGCAACATTTCCCATAAAGAAAAAGGAAAGGAAATAAGAATTAAAGTTGCACACTATTCATGCGTGCACACACACACACACACACATAGAAGATATGTATCGGAAGAGATGATGTATGCATGAGGTGCTAGCATGTTGACATAAAAATACAGGGGTTTTTATATGGTGGAGACATCTGAAGTTCTATTGGAGTCCATTCCAAATAACCTCATTACAGTCAGCTACTCTATTTCAGAGGGAACAGGATCCTTCTCATTTTTGTCCTCACCACTTTCTGTGCAGAGTAAATATTCGTACACTATACTCACATGCTTAAGCTGGGTTCACGCTTTCTCAATGTTAGACAGAGCCAGGAGCTGGACTTCAATGACCGTTGTGGGTCCCTTCCAACTCAGCATATTCTGTGATTCTGTGAGTCTTTACTAACTCCACAGAAAAATAGTCATTAACTTCCGACTTGACTGTTTGGTAACTTTTCCAGCAGACTACTTGTTTGATCCCTTTAACAGAAATTACAAACAATAAGTCAGATTCAGTTCCAGTATTATTAAATGTGAAGACTCTATTCCCACAAAGACAGTGAATTTCTAATTGCATTTTTATGCATATGTTTGATTTTCATTATAGCAAATTATTCTTGCCAAAGCTGTTAGGAAAAGCAGAGCAGAAAACCCTAATTAAAAGGGTAATAGATAGAAATTCATCGCAACCATGTCTAGATGTGCTTTCTAACAATATAAATTTGTGAACAGGTCATGATTTAAAGCATTGTAAAATACAATAATGCTATTTATCATTCCCTTCCAGAATGAGAAATACAATTTAATTAAATGTTGATCCTATTTTACTGGACTTCATTAGCTTTGATTCTTACTTCAATCACTATGTTTTATTTTGCATCTGTGTCTTTTGATAATGCTGTTCTTCAGGAGCACCACATTTATTATGGTAATCATTTACAGAAAATGATAACTTTTGAATAAATGGACTATTTTTTAAACTAGTGGAGTATGACAATTTTCAAAATGAGGCTCAGGAACATATAGGTAAAAGAAATAAAAAATATTCCTCTGGGTTCAAGCATTGCTGAATATGATACAATCACCTTGATATGTCTCTAGTAGTTGATTGCACAAGCTGGCATTAGGTGTCTCAGAACAAAAGAGTAACAGCCTAAGAATAAAACTTTCTTGCAGTGGAGTATTACAAGCTTGTTAAGTGACATTGTTGGCTTTTTCTGTCATCAAGATGGAGCATTTCAGTGACAATTTGGAAGGTTACAGTTACTTTCCCAGTTTAGGCCTAGGACGCATTCCTAGTGGTAGTACAGAACTTGAGATGCTGTGTCTCAAAATAAAGTAAAACAATATTGAATATTTAAATACATATGATTGTTAGTATATATGATTTCTGTAACACGCTGAGTGAAGGAAAGCAAAGACAGAGAGAGAGAGACATTTTCTTCTTAGCTGCCTAAGAGATGAAAAATGCCCATGAAAGACAAATTGTGGTGAAAGGTAGCTTAATATCTTCCTAAAACAGTAGACCTGTTACGTAGAATAAGTCATTCTATATGACTCCTGTAAAATAATCTTTTAGATTACTGCATTTTATATGGTGTTTTCAAAATAATATGCTCATCACATACCAGAACAACTTCATTGAAGACTAAGTTTGTGTGATTAGTATGTAACACAGAAGAATCTATATAATACAGGCCATGGTATATGTTCTGACCAATAGATAGACTAGGATAATTTTGTATTGGTACCTGAAATGCGAGACTTACATTTCTTGATAAATATAACAGTAAGTTAGAAAATCAGTTAGTTAATATGGTATCAAAGCAGTATTAGTCTGATATTTTTAAGATTTAATGTTTGATGTTAAAAGGTGAATGTTATCTACTTGGGTCTAATGGTTCAAATGAAAATTCCTTTCCTGGCTTTTAGTTCTTGCTCTTGTAAGTGTATTTCAATTCTGTAACTGCAATTCTGTGATAAATATGTATATTTTTTCTCAAAAGTAGTAAAAATCTTAAACACCAAAACTTTTCTAGAAGATTTATTTAACTAGTACTTGGAAAAAAGCATTGTAACACGTAGGAAGATCATTGGTAGCTTTTAAGAAGTATCAAGTATAGGAAGAATGGACAATTAATACATACCTTCTGATATTAAACAAGAGAAAGTTTATATTACAGTACTCATAGTAGTATAAATATTTGGCCATTTTTTATATTTAGATACACACACATCTATATGTATGCATAGATATATATATTTGTAACTCATCTTCCACATTTCTTCTGGAGAACTAGTCTTCTATGGTTTATACAAACTCAGTTTTTGACAGTTTCAGAGTTAGGGACTCTTTCTACTCTTGCTTCCAAGGTCGCCAAAGGACATATTTCTTTTACTCTGAAGAGTAAACTGCCTTCCTATTCTGATGTTACTTATAAAATGAATTTACTCAAGAATAACATCCTCTGATAGCACCATAGCTGTAACATCTCAGCTATTAGATGCTTTTTTTGTAGGGAAGTGGATCCACTAGGCAACAGTTAGAGGACAAAAATGTGCTACAAGTAGCCATATTTTAAAAGTACGATTACTACCCTACAGTTTTTAATCTAAAAATTTTCTGTTATATTGTCCTTAAAATGCTTTTATTTCTTTTATATAATATGTACATATCCCTGATTGTTAAAAGAATTTTTCAATGAAAGTAGTATTAATATGGACTTACCCAGTTAGACACAATAGAAAGCTTTCCAAGGGTCTCTGGGGACTTTAAGTTAAGGTTATGGTTACTGTACCTTATATTTCAGCCAAATAAAACAAGTATTTGTCCTGATTCTTGGATGTGATGTATCAAGTATGAATTTACTATAGTGCTTTAGGATAATCTTCCTGGGGAAAAATAAAAATAAAATCCTAATCTCCAAATTATTTCATGTTGTTTCTAAAACAAATAATTGGTTTCTAAGAACCTGAAAGGGTTGTCAAGCATTGGAACAGACTGCCCAGGGAAGTGGTTGAGTCACCATCCCTAGTGGTATTAAAAAGACATGTGGATATCGCACTTGGGGACATGGTTTAGTGCTGGATTAACATGGTAGTGCTGGATTAACTGTTGGACTCAGTGGTCTTAAGGGTCTCTTTCAACCTAAACAATTCTATGATTCTAAAAAACTGCAAAAAGGTTGTATGATTTTCTACCTGCTGTGATTTTTCTATCCCTCTATGAAATTTCCGATAGGGAATTCAAAGCGTATGGTCCCAGTACTGGACTCTTAGTAATACCTAACAAAGTCTTTCCTTAGTAATGAAAGATAATCTGCAAGGCATTTCAGAAGCTTGTATTTGGCATCACAAACACATGCACAAGTGAAATTCTGTTCTGCACTGTAACACTTTGAAAGTACCTTGCTTGTTTAAACACACCATTGGGAGAAACAATCTGTTTTGCTAATGTCTTAAGCTCTTCAAAGAAAACAAGCTTCCTGGTTTAAAATTCATAGTGTTTTTTTAATGCTACATCACTGCTGGGAAATGGGAAGTCTGCTCTGGTGCTGTGTTGCAGAGGTTGTTTGGGATGAGCTGACAGGTAACCTAGTTTTCCATTCCCAGAAAGCACTTGGAAAAAAGAGACATACATTTTCATTAGTGCTAAGTGGTAACAGTTTGAACATTGATTCTCTTTTTCTTAATAACTCTGAACCTAAAACTTCCCAAAACACTCAAGCCTAGATTTAATCGCCCTTAGTGCTCTCTCACAGAAAATGATAGAATCAGTTTGGTTGGAAGAAACCTTTTAAGACCATGGAGAGAAACCATTAACACAGCATTGCCAAGTCCACCACTAAACCATGACCCTCGGTGCCACATTACATGTTTTTCAAATACCTCCAGGGATGGTGACTCAGCCACTTCTCTGGGAAGCCTGTTCCAGTGCTTGACAACTCTAATAAAATGATAAAACTGCTCACAGAGAAAGAAAAATTCTAGTTTAAATAAAGATATCATAGTGTGGTCCCAACAGTTTCTGATGGATTTTTCCCTTTATGATTTTATTAAATACTCGCAATAGAGTTTCTGCACTGTTTCCCTGATTGAAGGAGAACTAGAGGGTGTGTTTGTGGCTGATTGCAATTCCTGATTGATAGGGAGAGCGACAGATTGCTATTAATATCAAGTCAACTCTTTTTAGGGAAATATGCTTGACAAATACTAACAGTTCCTATCAAGAGAGTCTCTTGTTTATTGCAAGACTGATTGCTTTAAAACTCACACTGAGAAAAATAAACTATAATTTTGATACTTGCATTATCTTTTATATAACCTCTTCCAAAACCTTTATTTAATATGATGGAGCAGAAAACTTCTGATATAGAGATGACAGAAGAGAATGGTATGTGGATAGTATACTTTTACTATAATGAAAGTATACTTTAAAAGAAGAGGCACAATAATTAGAAAATGTAAAAGTCCCCTTGCCTATGCTGTTTAAAACATGAGAAGGATATTGATTGTTACTGTAGGCTCACAAGCTTTTCTGGCCAGAAGAGTCTAATTATTTAATTAATGTTACATAACAGGGCAGCAAAGGAAAAAAAAAAGAGGCATTTTCAGAAATGTAAGTGTAAAGCTGGAGATTTGTATTTGTTATTTTCATGTGATTATATGTGTTATTCATATTGTTCAGAGAAAAGTCAATCCTCCAGCCGGACCTCACATATGCAGCATAGGGGTAACTCCACATATTCAGCCTTACCTCAGTAGTAGAGATCTGGTTGTGGATCAGTGAATTGTGCATAGGGTGATTTTGACATTGGTCTGGTTTCAATTACATAATGAATTCCTGCATGCTGGATAAGGGTTTTTGGTTGAGCAGTGACATAGTGAGGTCAACTGTTTCCTGGGTGAGGAGATGGAAGTGCAGTTTCATTAGGGCTGTCTGTATTCTAAACTGGTAAAGAGCAAAGAAAGATAAGAAATTAAATGGAAACTTTTTTATTGCACACGTAAATGCTGAGAAATTAAAAAAACCCTCAGGAATCCCCAGATAAGAAAATGTCTTTATCTGACATATGATAACAAAAACAGGAGGACCCACTGCCAAATAACTAGACAGAAAAACAGCCTCATTTAAATATGTTAGCATGTATTTATGAATATGCGATGTACATGTTCTGATGAGAAATGTGGTTAACAGGTGGCAGTATGTCCAGGAATGAGATCAAACCATCTGGATCCTGATCTGTATACTGCCAGCACTTAATTTTTGAGAGTTGCTTCCTTGTTCTGTTAAAGATCCCCCAGAGGCCCTATCTTTGGATTAGAGAGTGCTGGACATCCAGTGGAAAGTGCATTTGTTTTTGTACAAAAGGTATAAAGGCTCTAGGGAGACATGTTTCTATGCTGTAACTTCCACAAAAGGTTTTGCTGGAGCAAAAAAGCTCAGTGTATAAATCAGATGTGCTGCTTCCTCCCACTCCTTTTCCCACTGGCTTAGATAATGATGAAAGGAACAATTTTATAACTGCTATAGTTTCAAGAGCCTTGAGTACTTCTCAGAAGTTACCATAGCAAAATAAAAGGTAATAGTTTGTCAGGAATACATTTAAGAGTTAGACCTCAAGTGACTAGGGAGACCTTAGACCAGCCTTCCAGTACCTGAAAAGTACCTACAAGAAAGATAGAGAGGGACTTTTTATAAGGACCTATAATGATAGGACAGGGGTGAATGGCTTTAAGCTGAAAGAGAAAAGGTTTAGACTGGATATCAAAAAGAAATTATTTACTGTGAGGATGGTGAGGCACTGAAACAGGTTGCCCAGAGAATTTGTAGATATGCCATCCCTAGAAGTGTTCAAGGTCAGGCCTGATGGGGTTCTGAGTAACCTGGTGTAGTGGAAAGTGTTCCTGCTCATGGCAGGGGGGGTTGGAACTAGATGATCTTTAAGATCCCCTCCAACCCTAAACCATTTCATGATTCTACAACCCAGAAGAATGTCAAGCCCATAATCTGTCAGAAAGATCTTCCTAAAATTGCTTGTTACTTTGGACTTGTAGGTGCCTCCTTGGGGTCAAAGGTTCCCAAAAATGAAATGCTTTTCTAACTGCATTTACATCTTGAGCTCAGTTTGGTAACCAGCATGGTTGTTGCAGAGTTTTGATTTGTGATGTTAGTCTACATTTCATCTGTCTAGTGATATGGCCCATGTTTGTGGGTGTGTGTTGGGGTGTGCTGTCAGATAAATGTAATTCAGAGTTAAGTATCTGACATGCAATAGTCTGTTCCTGGGACTGTAATCTACTGCTTTGGAAGCAGATGTGGTTTTGACAGAGCTGTGACAGCAAAACACTTTCTTCAGAAAGTTTCTTGTCATACCTACCTGGGTAGTGGCAGCCCATAGCACTTAATCTTGAGTGCATTCTATTTGTCTACATAAATTCCAGTGAGGGCTTTTTGGCTTCTATCAAGTCAGTGTCATGTTCACTCAAAGAGCTGAAAGCAGTGAGTATTTGCAATCAATTACAAGGCAAAGTTTTTTGTGATTGTGGTCAGAAAAAAAAACGTTTTGACTGTAAAATGAGCTACTTCATGATCAAGGTAGATGCATGTTTTGATGATTCTGCATTTCCATAGTGATTTTTTCCTGCCCTGCACGGTCTCTTTCCCCTGGTTCCTCTGTATGAATTCAATCACTACTGCTCTTCCTGTTCATAAGCCATCACAGCTTAAGGCAGTCTTGTCTCCATTAGTGATGGGCTGCACGCATTATATGTCCTTGGCTATTTCTAAAGAGTAATTGAACAAATATAGAGGATATATACATATATAGAGAGAAATTAAATGCTTCTTGAGAAAGAACCTTCTGTTCATGAACAGAGAGGGGCCATCTGGGACACAGTGACCATGAAATAATACAGTTTTCAATACTCAGGGATGCAAGGAGGGCCATCAATAAAACCTCTACGCTGGACTTCTGGAGGGCAGATTTCGGCCTATTCAGAAGACTAGTTCAGAGTGTACCCTGGGAAACAACTCTTGAAAACAAGGGGGTCCAGGAGGGATGGACATGCTTCAAGAAGAAAGTCTTGAACGCACAGGAGCAGGCTGTCCCAGTGTGCCAAAAGGTGAACCAGCAGGGAAGACAACCAGTCTGGCTGAACAGGGAGATTTTGAAGGAAACTAGGGTAAAAAAGAGAGCCTACTGATTATGAAAAAAGGGCTGGCTACTCATGAAGAGTTTAGGAATGTAATTAGGTCATGTAGAAAGAAAATTAGAGAGATGAAAGCGCAATTTGAACTCAATCTTGCCACTTCTGTTAAGGATAACAAAACGTCTTTCTACAGATACAGCAATAGCAAAAGGAGGGGCAAAGAAAACCTCCATTCTTTATTGGACATGGGCGGGAACACAGATGAGGAAAAGGTTGAGGTATTTAACACCTTCTTTACCTCAGTTTTCAACAGTAAGACAGGTTATCCTCAGGACAACTGGCCTCTGGAGCTAGTAGACAGACATAAGAAGTTGAATAGCCCTCCCTGTAATCCAGGAGGAAACCGTTTGTGACCTGCTGAGCCACTTGGATCCTGACAAGTCTATGGGACTAGATGGGATCCATCCTAGGGTGATGAGGGAGCTGGCAGAAGAGCTTGCCAAGCCACTTTCCATCATCGACCAACAGTTCTGGCTCACTGGGGAGGTCCCAGATGATTGGAAGTTGGCGAATGTCATGCCCATCCACAAAAAGGTTCAGAAGGAAGACATAGGAAACTACAGGCCCGTCAGCCTGACCTCAGTGCCTGGCAAGGTTATGGAGCAGATCATCCTAAATGCAGTCACCTACAGGATGGACAAGGGATCAGAACCAGCCAGGATGAGTTTAGGAAGGGCAGGTCCTGCCTGACCAACCTGATCTCCTTTTATGATCAGGTGACCCACCTGGTGGATGAGGGGAAGGCTGTGGATGTGATCTACCTGGGCTTCAGCAAAGCCTTTGACACTGCCTCCCATAGCATTCTCCTGAAAAAGCTGGCAGCCCACTGCTTGGACAGGGGCACTCTCTGCTGGGTTAGGAACTGACTGGAGGGCCGGGCCCAGAGAGTGGTGGTGAACGGTGCTGCATCCAGTTGGTGACCGGTCACTAGTGGTGTTCCCCAGGGATCAGTGTTGGGCCCAGTTCTGTTTAATATCTTTATCAATGATGTAGATGAGGGGATTGAGTCCACCATCAGCAAATTTGCAGATGACACTAGGTTGGGGGGAAGTGTTGATCTGCTGGAAGGCAGGGGTGCTCTTCAGAGGGAGCTGGACAGACTGGAGAGTTGAGCTGATTCCAGTGGGATGAGGTTCAACAAGGCCAAGTGCCAAGTCCTGCACTGTGGCCACAACAACCCCATGCAGAGCTACAGACTGAGCACAGAATGACTGGAGAGCAGCAAGACAGGAAAGGACCTGGGAGTTTGGATTGACAGGAGGCTGAACATGAGCCAGCAGTGTGCCCAGGTGGCCAAGAAGGCCAATGGCATCCTGGCCTGTATCAGGAACAGTGTGGCCAACAGGTCCAGGGAGGTGATTGTGGGAGCACAAAAACCAGTTCTCAGCAAAAGGAAACTCAGTAAATCTGAATCACAAACCTTGGAAAAGAAAGGCTGACAAAAACCTCGTGATCTGAAGGAGTTGGACCCTTCTCAAAAGACCTGTTAAAGTTCTACCTTATGGATTAAGCCTGGCTCCAGCAGAAACCAGAAAGGACTCTTGAGATGATTGTATCAGACCATGTCTAAACCCCTTTAATCCCTTTCCCCCTATGTAATCTTGGTTAAGGAAAATAGTTAACCCATTGGGCAACAGTAGTAAAAACTTGTGTAATTCCCTAATTAACATAGCTTGTCCTCTTCATTAACATGTCCAACCCCAGATGCCTTTAAAATAGTGTTCTCATGTTCAAAAAACTACTGGGATCGTGTCTAGTTTTTATTTTTCAGACTGCCACTGGTGATTCTTCCCCTGTACTCATCACTGGTGAGGCCACACTTCGAGTACTGTGTGCAGTTCTGGGCCCCTCAGTTCAGGAAGGATATTGAGGTGCTGGAGCAGGTCCGGAGAAGAGCAACAAGGCTGGTAAAGGGACTCAAGCACAAGTCCTATGGGGGGAGGCCAAGGGAGCTGGTGTTGTTTAGCTTGAAAAAGAGGAGGTTCAGGGGAGACCTCATCACTCTCTACAACTACCTGAGAGGAGACTGTAGCCAGGTGGGGGTTGGTCTCTTCTCCCAGGCAGCTTTAAGATGAGAGGGTATGGTCTTAAGCTGTGCCAAGGGAGGTTTAGGTTGGATATTAGGAAGAAATTCTTTACAGAGAGGGTAATCAGACATTGGAATGGGCTGCCCAGAGAAGTGATGGATTCTCCATCACTGGATGTGGCACTTAGTGCCATGGTCTAGAAACCATGATGGTGTTGGATTAAGGGTTGGACTTGATGATCTCAGAGGTCCTTTCCAATCCTGTTGATTCTATGATTCTATGATTCATAGAGAGGAAATGATGCTTTAAACAGACCTCAAAATTTACGTTGAAATATTGAGGACTACTGGGTTGATATTAATCTTTTTGTAAGAAACCTGACCTACTCAGAGGTATTTCCAAACTTGACAATGACAGTGAAATGTTTTCTCTCTTACTATAAATCGTGTGGGATATTAGAGGAGTCACCTGAATTAGCAGTTGTAGATTAATTAGTCTTTCAGATCATCAGGGCTCTGAGTTGATGGTTTTTTGGTACCTTATACTGTTCACAAGCAGTGACAAGAAGTGACTCTTGGATCAAACGAACCCAGATGAAAATAGATGTTTAGAAAGTTATAGTGTAAATATTTAGTTTTATACAGTATATCTGTGAAAGATCAAAGTGAAAATTAAAATCTAATACTTCAAGTGACTTATTTCCACTTACCAGGAATATAAACAACCAAACCAAAAAAACCACACACAACCCCCCCAAAACCCTTAAGCAACAAAACAATATAGAGGAAAGAAAAGAAGTTCTCTTCCTCCAAATGTGCTGTTCTTTCTCAGTAGCTGAGTTGGTTTTGTTCATGTTTCCTGAATCTATAAAATTAAAAAAATTCCTGTTTGCTGATCAGTGGAGAATTAAACATATACCATTGTGGTTCTTTTCTCTGACATTTTCACTCTTTTATTTCCAGTCCTGGTGCTAACCAAGATTCTCCTGGTCTAGTTTAACCTGGAGCTGGTCCTGTTTCTTCCTTGTCTTTTGAAGATTTGTACTAGTGGTAAAAATATTTTTGTAATTCTGGATTTCTAGAATGAAAACTTGTCAACAAATCATATTGGTGGTATCCTTTTTTCATATGACTAAAGATGATTAGATTAATAGTTGAGAAGACACCATTGGACTGGGAGGAGGGGATGAGAAAGGAGCGGAAATGATAATATGTTATGGATATTCAATTCATTTGAATAAGTCAGAGTATTATTAAAGAAAATAAGTAAGAAAATAAGGGAATTTGCCTCATGGTATCTAGAGGTTTTGTAGCCAAACAGATATAAATTTAAAACTATGCATTAATTTGATTCCACTAGAGGGAATGATTGATCTAAAAAGGAAAAAAAAGATTTTTTTGCATTCTTCTTGCAAAATGTCACAAAATAACCTAGTACTCTTTGACTAATCATCTATTAGGAATATTAGCCTGCAGTTTTGCTGTTAAACATAATTGCCTGTCTTTTAGCTCTTGTGTTTGGATAACATGTGTTTTTATTGGTGTTAAATGATCCCTGGGGGATGTTGAGTACCTACATTATTAGTACTCATGAAAAAAGCTAGTGAGAATAAATATTTTGACTCAAGTATTGCTGTGATTCTGGCTCTTGGACATTTTTTTTAAAGATAAGATGTAATCCTCTGCTTTTAATTCTATACCATGTCTGCCCATAAATCCAAACTAAGAAAAGACAGGGGGGAGGTGTTTTTTTAAGTGAAAACTTGTTTGCCACACTGAAATGTTTTCCCTGACTATGTGTTTCTGGGTAAACTGCACAATGCATGATATCATGTTTTATGTTTGGGAATCCTGGGGACAAATATACAGTGTTAAGAAAGAACAGTTACATGCAAAATGGGACTATTTTCTTTTAGCCAATTGAAGATTTTTACGTTTGTTTCCCTGCATTTTATTTTGCTGGTTGCTGAATAAATGTATAAAGAAGCTATCATAAAACTATGGAAATGTATAGTAACTTACTTCTATGTAAGTATATATATATGGCTTTTAAAAACCCATGTACTTATAATAACTTTTTTTAAATAGAGTTGTTGAAAAAAGACAAGTACGTCCTTTCTAGACTTTGATATACACCTTCTAGTAACACATAATATTTTGTAGTAATATAACATAAAAAAATATTTCTGAATAAATACTGTTCATTAACAGTGAGTTAAGTGTGTTGGAATGTCTGGCGCCTGATCTATAAATAAAATCCTAAAACCCTCGTCAGAACACTTGTATTTAATAAAAGAAGGTGAAAAGGGAAGTTTTAATTAAACATGCAATGAGCAGATTATGAAAAGATCCATTGTAGATTTGGAATTTATTCCTATAGGTCAATGATGCTCAGAGATCAGAAGTTAAAAAGGTGCTTTTTAATTTTTTTTTCTTTAGTTCAGAAAAAAGCTTTCTAATGATAAATAATGGGTAGGGTCTCTGTCCCATTCCCAAGACTGCTCTGATGTCCTTGGTTGACCTTGGTTGATGTGTGTCTTATATGCTCCTGACATTCACTTCTAAAAAAGAGACAGAGCATTCGGTTTTTCTGACTTCCTGGAGCAATTTGAAGCTATATTTCAGCTGTGTGATGCATTTGGAGAGATTCTGCTATGTGTACCTATTGTAATATTGTTGTCCAAAGCTGAAAAAAAAGAAATTGAATGCAAATATGACAAAAGACAAATGGCAGGTAAAGGGGAAAAAGAAAGGAAATAATAGAAAGATGAAGGACAGGAAATTACAAAAGAAAAAAAAGAAAGAGAAAAACTAAATCTGACAGATGGGGTAGAAAATAGTATGTCATTCATTATTTTAATTTGCTCATATTCATTTCTATTTTCCAATTACACATGAAAGGCAACTTGCAAAAAGTAGCAACTTGGAATTTTTGGAAGCAAAAATTTTTTCCAAATTAATTATGGCCTTAGAAGACCTACTGGGCAGACCAGAACTGTTATGTTTCCATTTTGGGCTATGACTACTAAGCTTACTGCTCTTCCTTATTCCAAGTTCTCCTCTGGGATTTCTCTCTCTACTCTTCTGGAGCCCTTTTACAGCACCTGATGGCAGAGTCTTTTCAAAGGTGGGGTCACTGCAGTGTTAGTGGAAATCGGAGAAGAAAGACAAAAGTAGTGTTTGCTAACTGGTAGGTTGTATTCAAGTTAATTTCTCATTAGTATTAGTGTTGGATTTCAATATAAAAACATCTTAACCATCCATGGTGTCATTACAGAAATAAGTCAAAGCAATGTTATTTCTGATTTTTAAAAATGCTAGACCACCTTATCTTTGGAAAAAACCTTGCAAGTATGAAAAATCATTTTATTCTACAAAAAAGGACAATTTTAAATTACTTGTGGTTTGTGGTGATGTTGATGATTGCTCTAGGTGTTTCAGAAAATAATTTAATGGTGAATTTAATACTACCCTTCTAAAAGAGGCATGCAAAGATAACTCAACAGTCCCCACAATCCTCACCTTCACTAGAAACCTCCTATATGGAACAATCTTTCACTTTCCTCCAGGAAGACTATGTCACTATGTTTCTGGCTATCATTGTGGCAAAGCACAGGACAGATAAAGCAGATGTATACACTTTAGTAAAGGAAAAGTAAGCAGGTAAAATCCAATTTTTTTGGAAATCGTATGCATACAAAATTGAATTCAACATCTTACTGCTACTACACATTATACTTGCCAATTAATAAAATCACTAGTGAATTTAAATCTACCTACCTACAGGGAAGCACTTTGCTAAATTTTATTTAAATCACATATTTTGCTACAGTCCTGGTGTTTTCCTCTCACCTTGATGACCCCTCCCTTTTGTTCCCCCCTTTGTCTCTCTCCCTGATTGTATTGTGCCACCCATCTCTCTTGTTGAATGAGCTTCAGCAGACACCTGGGGTTTGAAGTTTGAAGGAAAGGAAACTGCACAGAAATCTGTGAGGGGTGCAGACATGGCATTGTCTTTCTTCATGTGTCTTTGGATTCTGTTAGGTCCAGCTTGGGCTCACCAAGATGTGTCAGAGCACTGAGCTCACCAGCAGACTCCACGAGGCATTTGGGGTGAGGGTCCTGCCGGCTCCCCTCCAACCTCACCGTTCTGTGCTTGTCAGCTGTAGTTAAGGGGAAGAAAATCAGTAGCAGATTTTTTGTCCTGAATGGCACATTGATCTGGGGATTACTTGAAGTTTCTGGGTTAGATTTTGAACTGGGATGTCAAAGGTATCTACGGACTCATGAAATAGCTCCTTACAACGAGAATTGCAGCTTACAACGAGAGAATGTAAAGCAAACAAACACAGTCTTTATTTTATTTATTATTTTATATTAGTGTCGCTCCATAGAAGAACTGGGATAAATAACCCAACAGTGTAAGTATTTGAAACACACTAAGGTGAGTTTTAATTTATGTGCTTACCTTTTTGACAGCATAGTTTACATTTGGTTTCGGTTTTTGGTCAACACCTGTGGTATAGAGTCTCTTAGTTTTCATGAGTGAGTAACAACCTTTCTTCTTCTCTTTGGTCAAACTCTAGAAGATTGCCAGGTTACTGAAACAGTTCTCCCAAGGGGGGAAAAAAAGAGACAAATCTTGTTTCTGCTTTGCTAATATGCTAGAAAGTAGCAGTGTGCTCTTCATAGACAACAGTCTGCTTTGCTCAGTGCCTAAGTTCTAGCTTCTCAGCATTATTTAATGTTGTTTGCGTAACAACTGAGAGGTTCCACATAACTCTTTCTTCTAAAAGACAATTCTAAAGGTAGAATTTTCCTCTATTTTCCATATGCAGCCAACCACTGTTATTTATCAAACACATAGTAAAGTGTGTCAGATAAAATGCAATCAATCTACTCTTTCATTCTGTTCTGTTAATTTCTGAGGCAGACTGTGTGGCCATGGGTTTCTTGACATAGTGATGCTCTTGCTGTTAGACAGTTTGCTTGTTATGGACTTGTCACGCCTCAGCTCAGTTGACTTTGCCTGCTGTGAAATTTTCCAATCAAAAGAGATAATAAAGCAAAATAGTCTCATGCTACTTATCTCCATCCCTTTTAGGAACTGCAATGTATCTTCACCATGGTTAAAGGATCATATATTGGTTAAATTAATGAGCTCAGTGGTTGGGAAGATTTTTATATTTCTTTACTATACTGGTTGAGACCTTTTTTTTCCACTTCTTTTGAGGACACATTCTAAGACTGTATAGTCTAACAAATTTATGTCTTCTCACATCATGGGAAATGGATAATTTAAAAGATGAACCTGAAGGAAAAGATAAGACAACAACAACAACAAAAACAACAACAACAACCAAAACAAAACAAAAACCAAAACAAAATCAAAACCAAAACAAAAGCAAAAAAAACCCCAAACCAAAACAAAACCCAAAAAACCCCCCACAGAATCACCGTGAATTCAGTAGAGAAACAGAAAATGGAACCCCCAATATCTCCTGATAGCATTTATGTTTTCGGGATATGGTGATTCCAAATTCCAATCAAGAAACCCCATCCTGAGTTAACAATTGTAGTAATCTTTAGTTCTTCTGAACAGACAGCACTTGCAAAGCAACAAAAAAAACCTTTTAACTTGGTTATAAGAAAACATTATTAATAGCTGCCTGGAAATGCAGAGTTATTAGAGAATGTGTGATTTGTCATTTGGATTGCAAATGCTATGTTGATGTAAAACTCTCTTCATGGACCTGTAATTGCATGACCTTAAGTATGCCTAACTTAATTATAATTTTAAACAAGTTAATTAGATTATTTGATGAATTATGGTATGGAGAGGACTTGGCACAGTGTTCAAGATGAATGGAAGTGAGTCTTGACCTTTACTTCCATCAGCAGGTTCTACATTTTCTGGTAATGCTTCCTTACACAACGAGTACAAAAAGTCTTGTTAAATCTTTATGAGGAAGTTTTAAAATCACTTGGTTTATGGAATCATAAACAAAAAGTCTACTCTCTATTTATTTTTTCTAATTAAGCCTTCAGTATCACTTGAGTTACACTTAGGTCAGCATGTGTGATATTCTACAGTAATGAAATTAATCCAGTTTAGCTGCTTCTCTCATGTGCATGTTAAATCTAAAAGTAGGTGTTCATGCGTGCTCACTGGGTACAGACATTTGTGTAGGGATTTCTATCAGGTTTTATCTCTCTGCATACCGGGGTGCTCAGTTTATATGCTATATAGTAATAAAATTTTAAAAAATGGAAAAGAGAAAAAAATCTGGAAAATGTAGGGATTAATTTGAAGGAGCACAGAAAGAACACCACATAGTTCTTTAAAAAATTTTCATTGAAGTGAATTGTGAATTTGGCTGGGAAAAGGCAAGCTGCAATACTGTTAATGCATCAAGTTTGGTCCTAATCTTCAAATCCGTTTTTCTTAGCGGGCTACATATTCAGTATTCTGTTACAGGACATATTAGTTACATTTGTAAAACTGGATGTACATCTGTACACTCTAATGATGAAGAGTGCACATATATATTACCCAGTCTCAGAGACCATTGAGCATTGACTATTTTCCTAACATATTATCTTAGCCATGATACTAAAGCTCCCCAGCTAAAATTATCCTATTTTATCCCTGCTAGAGGGTTATTTTTGCAAGACCTGGACAGTGGTGTGAATTGAAACATCCATACCCATTTAAAAGAAATGAAATATTATTCATGTCAATGAATTTGAGTCACTGGGATATTAGAACAGAGTTCTTTGTGCCTAAAGTAGTAGAGACAATATTATTACTTTTATGTATCAGGACCAGGAGATGAATAGACTGGATTGCACAACAATATTTTCTATAATACATTTAGTAGTTTAGACCCATAGTACTAAAATATTGACTTCTTGACACTTTCAGATCAAGATAGTGACAGATCGCCCATAACAGAATTAATTAGGTGAAAAGAGTGGTTTTTTTACCCTGTCCTCTGTGGGTAGTCATATGAAAGGGCTATAAACACTCTTACACTTTTAAGTAATCCAAGTGTATTTCTTCTAGAGCCTAAACCTCTGAAGTAAAAAATAATCCTTGCGTTGACTTGAGCTGTGGATGGATTTGTTGCATAGCAAAGTGCTCTCAGGAAACAGCATCTACTGATACAAATAGTTTTCTGATAACCTTTTCACTTGATAACTTTAAAATAATGTTCTGTGTAGGGTTATTTTTAGAGATGCAGTAGTTGCACATATGCAATGGAGAGACAGGTCTACATATGAATTAAAAAATATTTGTGGAGATTTTGTGTATGCATTTCTTCTTTCTTAAGATTGGCTATTAGGAAATAGCACACAGGAGAAAACTCTTCATAAAAGAAAAATCTCATTATTTTCTTTTATCTTTCCAATTACTTTTATATATTTTCAGAAGGTGGTGTAAATAATTGCAGTTTTGAAAAAGTGCTGTAGAGCATACAGAACTCTGGAAAAAAAATAAATATCAATAGATTTTATTTTAGTTGTTTGAAGCTACACATTATTAGTTCTCAAAATGTAATCACCTTTTCTCCTCTGCTGCAGTATAAATGTTTAGCATCATCTTTATAGATAAAAAGGTTGGAGTTACTTCTCTTAATAAGTGCAAGCACATACTTTTGAATCAATAATATTTTAATATAAGCATACATAATGTTAACTCTCGGTAACATACTTAATGAAAGCATTTTTATTAATAGTTATTTCTATCATTGGAAATAGAGGGAAAATGTACTTTCTGTTAATATGCTTGGATTTAATACTGCCTTTGATGGTAAGAGTGTGGCCCGTTAACAAGAAGTCCAGACTATTATTTAAGTGTTCTCTGGTGTATTTTGACAGTAGACAAAAACACTTTTACTTCTGGTCTGGGCTCTCCTTAAAATTCGAGGAAAGTCAAGCCTCAGGTTTGCAAACAAATCTTTCCATTTTTTGTAGGTTTAGTCCTAGCTAGACCTTCTGTTGGTGGTTCTCAAGGTATAATATCTGTCTCCTGCACTGGAGTTTTTCCTGGGCTGTTATGAATTAATCTGTGATACTCATGGGCACAAGATCACACTAAGATTGAGGGCATGTCAGGATTTCATAAAAAGAAGAAAGACGGTGACACTACTTGGAATACCACCACCAAAGTGCCAACCCTGGAAAAAAACCAAAACCAACAACTAATTTTTAAAAGATATGACTCTTCAAATGTTAAACTTCAGCTACTGGGCTTTCTGTACTGGCAGATGAATCCTTATCATTCAGTAAAACATTGTTTTTGCTGTTCCTCCTGAATCTGAGCTATAGTACTCCAAGAAGAGCAATAATTGATTCCATATCCAGCTGTCTACAACATTTCCACCTTATGAATTTTCCAAATTGTTATCCAAAACTTGAGTTGCTTATTCTTTCAAGTTTCAAATGCAAAACCCACCCAAACCAGATCTGCCTTAATTGAACACAAAGACTGGTGACTTGAGGACAAAATTGCTCCTGATTATATTGGTCTCTCCAAAGAGGCACCAGGGTTCAAGATGCTTAAGCCTTTTGAAAGAATATTTGCTGCATAATTACTGGGACAAGGGATATTAATAGTTGCTAATTAATTGAAACTGTCAGATATTTTCATTTATTAGCATGTTGGTTCTTTAGAAGGAATATAGCTTAGAAAATGAGGAAGTATGCATTATTCTTTAACAACATCCAAAAATTCCAGAAATTCCAAAAATTCTTGTTTGTGCTAGCTTGGAGCATTGCTGTTTTGGTGATTTTCCCTGGTATGTTTTTCACTGATTATATAAATTTTGAAAGTTTGGAGATGCTAAATGTACTGAAGATATTTATTTATTTATTGACATTTGCTGAGTTTGATGAGTCATAAGTAGGCCATTGTAATTGTTACTAATGAGAATCTGAACACTCTGCCATTGGAAGTACTCATGCACAATAGTTCTGTTGGGCTTGATTTTGACAATAATTTGACAAGTTATTACTTAGAGGAGGAACTCTAATAAAATTTACCTATCTCACCCATTTAATCCATGTGTCTGTGTCAACCTTCATTTTGTGTGAAGGGCTTTTTTTGTTGTTTCTTTCCTGGATGTTCAAACCCGATAGTACAGCCACCAGAGATGTGAGGATCTAAGACAGTTGCCTCCCAGCAAATTTGTGGATTTTTTAATGTGGACTTTTAGAGTTAAGCTACCCTGATTTAAAAATGTTTTTGAAAAATGTTTATGAGTTTAAAGAAATGGGAGCCGTGTTTATTGTACTATATTTTTCCTTGTATTACCGTTAAACTCAGTGTTGGAAATATGCAAATACAGAAGCTCTCTTAGACCTAGACTGCATAAGATACCATCTATGTAAATAAGTGGCTTTATGATTACAGATCTTAGATGGACTGACAGCTCATAAGCAAAAAGACTAATGATAGGATGTTTGAATATTATAAAATATGCTGATGAATATGCATACCAGTTCTGAAACCAATTCATTGCAGACATGTTTGTGTCTCTTCTGAATTTGAGTTTTTCACGTACTTAAATGATTGTTTTCCTGTCTAGAAAGTAGATTTTAAAATTACCCACATATGCATTTATAGAAACTGTTTTATAAATTGATATACTTGAATATGTATGCCAGAAATGCACTGTGTACTTATTCGGTACACTGAAAAGTACTTCAGTGAAGTCTTAGGATGCATCTGTTCAACCCTACCTATGAAAAGAAAAACAATTTTAAAGAAAAATTACCTTGGAGGTATTAAATTACACAAACAAATAGATCAATTAAAATGGTAAATAATAGCATACCAAAAATACTTTCCAAGAAACTGATACTTATATTCTGGGAGAAAAAAAAAATCAACAACAGAAAAATCAAGGTTGCTGGTAAATTTTTCTTTGAATCTGAAACAACATTTCTGTAACTTTCAACCTATTTGAGCAACAATATGCTACACAGATACTCAAATTCTATTACAGTAGTAACGGGCAGTACTTCTCATGAGATACTTTTATGCAGAGTAAGAATGTATTTTGGAGATGCAGAAGCTAAGGTCATCTGAATAACCTAATATGTAAGCTCTATCAGCTACAAATATCCAGAGTAGCTTTTCACATTGAAAATTTTGTAAGATCAGATGTGTATAGAATCGAATAATGTCCCTGAAGTCATCAGATATCTCCTGTAAAGAAGTTTCTTCTAACATTGAAATTATTAAATTATCTTAAAACTAATGGTTAAAACTTTGCAGTATCAGTAATTTAAATAAAATTACCATGAGTATAAATTGTTCTTCATAATCTATCGTTAAACAGGGAGAGCTATTGGAGTGAAAAGTTTAAAATAAAGAGAATGGATAGAATAACATCTAATCTAAATATGTTGAATAAGACAAGATGACTTTTTGTTTTAGTTCTGTTTTTGTGAATTTAGGTTTATAGTACCTTGAATATCTCAGTGTAATGTAGCTGATCTATGTCATAGGCTCTTTAACACTCCAAACACCACTTCAAACATCAACAAAGAATCATCTTCTTGAAATTTTAATGAAAACATATTGTCTCTTTGTTCTTCTGTTTCATTTAAGTTCTGTAATTATCCTATTTATTCCTTTCATTCCTGCTCCAAAGCTTCTGATTGTCTGCTACTTTGCTACAAACTGAGACTAATTGTCACTATAGTTATAGTATATAGTATATAGTTATATATGTAGTGATATATCGATCAGTACACAATAATACTTTATAGATCTTCAATATATTAAAAATTTTAAATCTCCCTTTGTTTCTCTTAAAGATCCTTTTAATTTTCCATGTAGCAGAAGAAAGATCTTTTAAATTCTAGAGAAAATAAGTTGAAATACCTACAGGAAACTGGATCGAAAACAAAGAAATACTTAAAAGAGTAAAATACCATTGCAAATCCTAATTTTAAATAGAGTGAAGAGATGTCTTGGAAATGTGATGAACAATATTTAACACCTTATAAGAATTTGGTGTAATTTTTATACTTGTAACACAAGAATAGCTTCATTTCCTGTGGCCAATCTTGAAAGTCCTGAAGTACAATCTTAAACAAGGTTGATTAATTACTCTATACAACAGATTAATCATGGATTAGAATTCCTAAAATATTAAAAGATGCGAAAAGCTAGGAACTAGAATAGGAATATTTTTTTTTTTATAAAATGAACAAATATTGTCAGTCAGGTGTCACAAGCATATATTTTCACATATCAGTACGATGAATCTTGTGTGCACTTCACTATTAACTAACGCTATCAAAACGTCTCCAGCAGTTTTGATATCCTCTCAATACATGTGACAAAGATACCTGAAATATCTATCCAGTGTAAAAGCAGGTAGGCATATTATCAAAATGACTATCTTTATTCACTGTTTAGTAAGTTTTATTTTGAAAAATTATGTTCAATTTCCAATGTGTCAGAAATTATCATATGATTACTTCTATATATAGGTTGATGAGTGTTTACAGAGCCATAGTACTGTCTACTCTTTTATATGGATCCAAATCATGGGTCATCTGCCACCACCACCTGCGACTCTTAGAACACTTCCATCAACGCTGCCTCCGTACAATCCTAAACATCCACTGGTCAGATTATGTGACCAACACATCTGTTCTAGAACAAGCAGCAGTCACAAGTATTGAGGCCATGTTACTAAGAACACAGCTGCAATGGGCAGGGCACGTCTCAAGGATGAAGGACCGCGGCCTCCCTAAGATCCTGCTTTATGGTAAACTTGCCACTGGCTGCCGCAAGAGAGGAGCCCTGAAGAGAAGATACAAGGACTCCCTGAAACAGCATCTCAGCCTTGGCCATATTGATCAACATAACTGGTCTACTCTGGCCTCCAATCGGGAGGTCTGGAGACACACTATCTTTAACACTGCTGATGCTTTTGAGAAAGCACACAGGATCACCCTTGAGGAGAAAAGAAAATGCAGAAAGAATCGTATCTTGCAGAATGTACCTCCTAAAGAGTCCTTCTGCTGTGCCTTCTGCAGTTGGACGTGTCTATCTCTTATTGGCCTTTTTAGCCACCAGCACACTTGTAACAAAAGAGCCCTTCCCAAATCTTCGTTCGCGAAGCCCAGCCATGATGATAAATCTGAGCTGATTTTCCACCTCTGTCTTTTGATTTAATGATCTGTATGTTATTGTCTTAAGGATCAAGGAGATGTTTTAGTAACTTCAGGAAAATATTTTGTACAGGGGTTGATCAGCCTTGTTTTAGCATTGTACTCCCACTAGGGATCAGAGTTTGCATCTGCATGAAAGATGTAACTCTTCCTCTTTGTCAGCATTCCAACTCCTAGTAATTTCACCAAATAATTTATAAATTAAGAATCACTGTAAAGACTATATTTAAAAATTAATTATCATATACACTTTTTGTATGCATCAAAATCTTCAAAGGTAAGTTGGATATATTAAATTTTTTTAACATGTTTTAAAAATAACGCATTTCTATATTAAAATTGATATTTGATTTGAAGTCTATATTTGAAGAAATTAATTTATTTTTAACAATTTTTGTCTAATTTATGGATTAGAATACAGATATTATTTAATAGAAATAAATGTTCTGTATCAATCCTAAGCAGAATTACATTATCTTATGCAATCAACTAGCGCCACCTTTTTTTTTTTTGTGCAGAAAGTTTTCTTGCAACTCTCTATTGATAGTCTTCCTTTTACTACTGACATGCTGATGCATGACAGCTGTGTGAAGAGTTCTCTTTTGTAATCTTAGTAACCTACCTGTACTTACTAGAGCTTTATGGACTACTACATCATACAAAAAGTTCACCCCAATTCCACCAGAATTTTCATACTTCTGGGAAAACTAGAGAATATTTTAAAAGCTGTAAAGTAGAACATCATTCACATTGAGATGATGAGTTCTGCTATGTTTTTATACAGTGACTACCTCACTGTCAGTCATTTTCCATCTACAGATAGACTGATAACTTCTGTTAAGCCATTCTTATAAGAAATATAATGAATACAGGTAGTATACCTGGCTGTTTAGTGTGGGTTTGGAGACACGTAACTTCAACCTTAGTGATTTTAAAATATACGCTTTGTTAAACATTGATGCTTTATTTCTCTGAAAAAACAAAAATACCATAGTAGTAGTTTTCTTTATCTTTCTTGCTTTGAAAGTACATAAATTTAAACAAAAACTATCTGAGAATTATTTTTAATATTAATGTTGGTACAAATCTAAGTCTTGTTATAAATTGTGGTTTATTTCCTGTTGTGTTATAAGTCACTCTTCCAGATCAAAGTCATTGCATGCCAAAAGTACACTTTCAACTGTAAATTGAACTCTAATTTGTTCCTGTTGCCTGATCTAACTATTGATGTCAATGAAACTGGGAAGGATCTCAGTGTTGTATAACCAGATGAATATTTATCCAACTAGTCAGACAAGTTATACAAGTCCACTGAGTCAGATACTACTTGGCATAGCCAGCTAGCTTTGTTAGCCCATGAGCAGCAGGGAAGAGAATGTAAACACAGAGATACTTGCATGTACACAACTGCCACTTTGTTGTAACTGCTGTGCTTAACTACAGATTTCCACACAGCTTTCTCCTACGTTATTTAGTTCCTTGTTGTGTCACAAGTAAATCTGTCACTGCTAATTTTCGTATAGAAATTTGCTTTGTTGATAGCAAAAGCTAGCAAAATCTCTTCAGAAGTTCATCATATTAATTACATGGGTCTTTTTTTTTCAGTTCTGAATGTTATATTATTAGAATTACAGATTCAGTTACATCTAGAAAATCCATTTACATCCATCTTCTGTCACATTATCTATCCATCGCCTATCTATAAAGGTGGGTTTTCCCTTTTCTGCACCACTTAAATGCTTTAAAAATACTTTAACCAGCTCCCATTGCTGTTTTTTGGGTTTTTTTACCTTCAAACTGCACTGCTTTTTTTTCTTCTGATGGTTTTGAAAGTTTGAAATGGTACGTTTCTGTTCCATAGCAGTAATGATATTTTCTAAATGAGCTACTGAAGCAGTATACAGAGGAGTGGTGCTGTGCCCCTGATCTTTCAGATGAATTTGAGGAGTCTAATCTCTGCCAGGTGCCGCAAAGACTGAGTATAGATAGTACTTATCAATGAGGTAATAGGTTATGTGGGTGGAGGGACTGAAGCAATGAAGTGAAATGATCAGAAATTTAGCAGACAGAAAAGACTGTGGGAGGCAAATAGCTTAGTAGGATATTTGAGTCAATCAAAATTTCTAATGCCCTAATTTTGAAGTACTTCATTTCATAATGGGATGGCATGACCTGATACAGAGATCTGTAGTCAGTAGATTCAAGTGTAAATGACTTTATCATGTTTCTTTTCATTTCAAGGCAGTGTTACATGCTGATTTCCAATGCATTGTTCTTTCCTATTTCACCATGGATTGTTGAGATATAAATCATTTTTTTATTGCTGCGCCCACAGGCTATTTGTTCTTTCATCATGTTGTTATTAAACTTCAGTCTTGTTTCTTGTATGTTAGTTGTCACCAGATCATATATTTATTTGAAGGAAACATATAAAATGGGCTAAATAGTGATTCTTCAGAAAACTGATAATATTTTGTACTTTGAGGGGGGGTGAGATGGGTGGGTCTAAGGCTTATTCCCAAGTAAATTGCGATTTGAAAGAGAGTTAACAAAAACATCTTAGATTAAGAGTAGATAATTTATACTCCACTGGCCAGCTCAAAGCCTACATTTTTATGAGCTGTAGTCTATCTTATATGGGTAATACTGCTGGACAATACTAAAGTGTAGGCTAATGTAAGTGTTTGCAAAGTCTCCGTTTTTAACAAGATTAATTTAACATTGAAAAGTGACTGTCAAACAAAAATGCATGACCTCAGTGAATTCTGATGAGGGAGAATGAAAGACTAGTCTGCAATTTTAGTGATAAACATTGTGTTTATCATTTTGCATCTCAAATAGGGGTGGTGGGAAAACCCATTTTAATATATTTATGTATAATTACTTAAAAAATTTGAAAATATGTAGAGAACTTTATGCCTGTGTGCCTATATAGAGATATTGGTACCTGATCACATTTGACCTATATTTTTATTCTGGACCACAGTGGTTGATAAGTTAGCAGTTTGATCTGCTGGATCCGAAGGTCTCTGATCTCCTATTTTCTCTCTCAAGTTCCTCAAGCCCAGATATTTATTGATAGGCACTCTCTTAGCTGTGCTTAAAGGTCCTCTGACCTCCTCCAGTCTTCTAAAGCTGACTTGTCTTATGACTCCCAGACTTCATTTGCTCATTCAGAGACTTCAGTGGAGAAGTTAAGACCTTCCCTCTGACTCCTGACAAAAAAACCCAAACAAAAAAAACACAAAAAACCCCCTCAAAAAACTACCCCAAAACAAAAACAATGACAACCAAAACAAAAAACCAACCAAGCAAAAACCTCAAAAAATAACCCCAACCTTATTTGCATTCCTAACTTGACAGTTGGAATTGTCTATATTACAAGTTGGACATCACATTCTTGGACTGTTTCCTTTTACAGCTTCTTTTGACGGGGAGTGGAGGAGTAGCTGAAGTCTCTAGAAGTAAATGTCTTGACCCCTGTCTGTAACCTTTCTTTTCCTTTCCTTGTCTTTGTCCTTGGAAATGAGCACTCTGTGTGTACATATGTGTCTGTAGGTGATCTGTCCAAACCTTTACAGTTAACACAACTTGAACTTGTCAACCATATGGTGGCACTGAGTAAGTGTTAATTTAAAATACTTCTGTTACACCTGACTGACGTTATCTACAAGCATGGAAAACCGAGGATAAGGTTTCTCATTACAGGCAACCAACGTACAGTATGTCTTGTTCCTGCCTCTGGCCAGCCTCACTTTTCCTCTTACTGGTCTCATTACTTCTGTTTAGCTGGTACAATCAGAAAAATACTTACTTTGATTAAATCTGTTCAAAAATGTCAAAACTGACATCAAGTTCAACAACTGGAATTTAATGGCAGTAAGCCTTAGATTGGCACAACTCTAACATCAAGTCTTGCCCTGGCAAACCTTGTTTAGTTCAATATCTTCATTAGTGATCTGGACAAGGGGACCAAGTGCACCCTCAGTATGTTTGCAGATGACATTATCACCTTTCATAACTACCTGAAAGGAGACTGTAGGGAGGTGGAGGTCAGTCTCTTCTCCCAGGTAACAAGTGACAGGGCAAGAGGAAATTACCTCCAGTTGTGCCAGGGGAAGTTTAGATTGGATATTAGAAAAAATTTCTTTATGGGAAGGATTGTCAAGCACTGGAACAGGCTGCCCAGGGAAATGGTTTAGTCTCCATCCTTGGAGGTATTTAAAAGACGTGTTGATGTGGCACTGACACTTTAGCGGTGGACTTAGCAGTGTTAGCATAACAATTGGACTTGGTGATCTTAAAAACCTTTTCCAGCATAAATGATTCTATGATTCTATGATGTCCTATAGGGAAAAAAAAAAAAAAAGATAAATATAACTGAAATGTTTGATCCAGGAACAAATCTACAGCTGAAATGGAAGACAAATAGGCAAATCTTAATTGCTGAAACTTTGTCAGCAGTTGATGAGCCTGAAAACTTATAGCAATTTATTTTGTATTAGCTCCCATATTGTACAAACTTACCTAGAACACAGACTGCTTTTATTACTTCATCTTAATTTGTACTATGGATAGTGCACAGCTAAGAGCTAAGAGCTAAGGTTGCAGTTTGTCTCATACTTTTAGAATTATAATCTCAAGTGACAAGGCAGGGGAAAGGTGAAGAAATAGATATGAATCCTATTGCAAGTAGAAAAAGAACTCCAAACTCTGCTTTATTTGTGTAGTTCAAATTAGGATTGAAGCACACAATGGGTTAATTAAAAAGTGGTAATTAACTGGCATTCAATGAACTATGCATTCAGGATTAGTTATGCAACAAAAAAATTATTTTATTAGACACTGAAAACTGTTACAACAATGACTTTCTTGACATTATTATAGAACTAATCCCAAAAAAGCTTTACCTTCCTCTCCCAGTCATTCAGGGTTCCAGGCTCCTCTTACTTTTTTCAGGGAAGAATAGTGACCCCCATATGCCTCTACTCTTGTGCCCCTGTATTCTTTGCAGCCCAGCTTCTGCCCCCACTGCTTCCCAGACCCTGCTAACAAACACAGACCATGGTGAGAAAGTCCCCCCAGCCCCAGGTACTCTAGGGTAGGGGTCCTGCATGCTGGCCCATGCTGCCAGCACCCAGCCAGACACAACACCCTTGGGGAGGTTCCTTTTTACCCCTTATGGGGTTGCAGTGCTATGAGGAAACAGCCAGCAGTGCCCAGTCAGCTGCAGTCACTGCCACTTCAGTGTCTCTCCCCACAGCTACAGATTTTCATGCCTCATTTATACTTCTCTTTATGTTGATTTCTTTTCTCCAAAGCCTCTTGGCAATTCCCTGGTTGCTCTGAAGTTTAGCTGACAGCCCTCTTCCTCTCAGACATGATTGGTTTGCGGATGATTACCTCTCAAAAAATTTTGAGTTATGCACCATGTGTATGTTTACTCTCCTATCTCAACAGCAGTTGTCATCCAGGCCATTTTGCCAAGGATGTAATATGTGGAACCCCCTACTGATCCCCATTTTATGGACGGAACAATCAAAGCAAGAAGGTTTTCTGGGAACACATGATGCCAGCAAGTGAGGGGAGATTCCAGACTTCTAGTCTAGCAATGAGTGTGGCAGCTGAAACAGATTTTCAGGGCCAAGAGGGTTTTGAAGAGTGGAAAGGGAATGTAATTGTCTTATTAAACAGACAGGAATGTTGGACAGGATAGGGAAAGTGATGTAGCCAAGCAAAAAACAGTGGAAGAGAGATAACCCTTTGGTGTTTCCCACAGGATGCTGTAGTGATGCGTCCCTCAGCTTGGCAACTGCTGGACAGTCTGAGGGAAAATATTTGGCTTCTGTCTTGGTAACACCAATGTGAGGAGACAGTTTCAACCTCTGCTTTCTCTTATTGTAAGGCTTCCAAGCAAGATCTGTAGTAAGACTTATGGAGTTCACAGCTGTGCCATACTGCTGGGATCTCACTGACTCCAGTGGGAATGAGCTATCTGAATAATTTTAGGAAACTTAGTTCTGGGAGACTGCCTGCTACACATCATGGTTTAGAATCACTGTCTAGGCCTATTTAGAAGACCCCTATGCAACATGAAAGGACTTTTTTTATCATTGATATAGAACTTAACGTTTGGACTTTCTTAAAAATGTATCAGGGCTTAAGTGTTTGACAGATCTGAACCATTTTATAAGTTTACTGCATGCCTATAATTTACAGACACTTTTTGATTATTAAAATCCTATGTGTTTTCTTCCCTTTTACATAAAAAATACAGTACTATTCTATTCCTTCTCTTTACTACAAAGTTTTTCTGTGTTTCCTCATCAGGGGAGCTCAGTTCAGCCTCAAATATTTTTGTTTTTCTTTCCTTTCTTTTCTTTTTTTAATTTTTTAAATGAAGGTAGTCTATTAGGAAAGAAGCAAAACCAAAACCAAATAAACAGGTGGAGCAGATAATATTTTAGGTTGCCCCATTAGTAGCCTTTTTGTCATGAATGGAAAGCCTAAGGCTATGACTAATTTAGATTTCATCATCTCTTTTTTTTTGTCTGCTAGGAATACCATTATAGGAACTTACCAGTGCATAATGTGCTACCATAATTGGTTCACCTGTTCAGCTGGAATTGGACTAAACTCTTCATTTACTCTGTTGAAATGCAAACTGTACAAGACTAGGAAATGTTATGTTTAGAAGAATTGCTTTTGCCTCTGGAATCAGAAAGTTTTACCATACTCAGCAAATTCAATCTAATTGTTAAAGATTAGAAGAATTACCTTCATTTGTAGGGACTACTATACTTGAAAAACTTTATTTTTTTTTTCTTAAAGAAATTGTCTTCCATTAGAGCTGTATGTTGCCTGGAGACATTAATAGAATGACAGGTGTGTTTGCTTTTTGGGTATAAGCAGCTATGCAAAGTGTACTGATCCTACAATGGAATGCATAAATGCGTATGGTTTGGCAATGTTCAAAGGAAGAAATATTTGTGTACATAATACCACCCAAAAAACATTTTGTGTGGACAACTTTAGTTTCTGTCTAGGGCAGAATTTTATAATCTTTTAAAAAACCATCTGAATCAGAATTCTAGTTTTATTCTCATGGTATCCTCATAACCATAAATCCAATTTTAGGACTTCTTCAGCCGATCTCAAGCCCTTACCTCGAAATGTTAGAACTTTGAGTTTCTAATGAGAGTTGGAAGTAGATGAGATTAATTTTTTTAATGTTTGCATGAAGATTAGAGTTCATTAGTTGTATGCATTGAGTGTGTAAAGGATTATACCAAAGCAACCTTGTTTTGACGAACTCCATGGATCATTTCCTTCTCAACAGCCAAACAATACTTTTCAAACAGCAGGCTAGCTCTTAGGTTGTGCATTTACATTTAGTAGTCTTGTTTATTAT
>NW_016690227.1:1855782-1963291 GCF_001604755.1 Lepidothrix coronata
ACCCAAGAGGTATGGGTAGAGTATCCCAAAGGATTGAGGTATGGGCAGATGGAGGATACAGTGAGAGTATCACTGCCTTGTGATGGGGTCAAACCCCACCCATGGGGAAGTTTCTTGCTGTGATGTGCTTTGGGTCAGCGATGAGGTGGTCACCCATGCTGGTGATTATCTGAAGGAGGGCCTGGGCAGTGGTGGAACAGAGGCCATCTTCCACAAGTTGTGGGTGGCTCTAATTTGGGTAAGATAGGAAGGTTGACATTCATAGAATCACAGAAGCACAAAAGCTGGGAGAGACCCTTGGAGATCTCCAGTCTAAGCTCTGCTCAGAGCAGCTCCAGTCAGGTCAGGTTGCTCAGGGCCTTGTACAATCATGTTTGGATACCCTCAAGGACATAGACTCTGCAGCATTCCTGGGCACCTGTTCCATAGCTGAGCACTCTGCTGGTGACAACCTTTTCCTTTTTTCTACCTGGGATTTCTCTATCTGTCAAAGTGGACCCGATGGCACTTGACCTTCCACCACAGAGCACCTCTGAGAAAAGTCAGGATCTATCTACATTACAGTCTCCCAGTAGGCAGCTGTAGTCACCAATGAGGTCCGCCCCAACCTTCTCTTCTTAATGATGACCAAAAAATCACAACACATAAAATGGTTTGGGTTGGAAGGAATCTTAAAAAGATCATCAAGTTTCAATTCCCCTGCCATGGGCAGGGAAAGATATCTTTCACTACACCAGGTTTCTCAAAGCCCCATCCAGCCTGGCCTTGAACACTTCTAGGGATGGGTAGTCTATAACTTCTCTGTGCAACCTGGTCCAGTGTCTCACCCTACTCATGATGAGGCAACTCTCCTGTGTCATGTGCCCTGACCCCTCACCCTCCCAAAGACCCTGGGCTGGGCACACACCTCACCTATCTGTGTCCTTCCTGGAATGGGGAGACCAGGAAAGTGCAGAGGTGTGAAGATTCAGGAGGCAAAATACCAAATAGCAGAAGGAAAGAATTTTTAATGCTGTTTTTTCTCTTGTTTATTCTGTTTAAAATTGTTTATTACCCAACCTCATAAAGAATTGCTAATGAAGGAACTAGGAGGGACCCTGGTGCTGAAGGCCAGCCCTTCTTCCTGGCAGAACTGTAGTTTCCTGTTTCTCCAGAGAAACAACTCTCTCTGACTTTCTTGCTTCATCTCTTGCTTTTTTTCATGCACTGCTGTGGAGTGTCTGGCTGGATCTTCAGCCACCCATTTGGAAATCACCTTGTTCTTGGACTGAAAAAACCCAGGGACCTTGATGGTCTTCACTCTCTGGGCCTGGCCATCCAACCTGTTTTTTGTCCACCAAATGGTGCACCCATTCAAGCCATGAGCAGCCAGTTTCTTCGTAAGAATACTGTGGGAAACATTGTCAAAGGCTTTACTAAAGTCCAGGTAAACAACATGCATGGCTTCTCCCTCATCCATTAAGTGGGTTACCTTGTCATGTTGGCTGGACCTGATCTCATGGTTGTCCCGTATGTGCCACGGAATGGCACTCAGGATGGTCTACTCCATGACATTCCCTGGCACTGAGGTCATGCTGACAGACCTGTGGTTCTTTAATCCTTCTTCTGGCCCTTCTTGTAGATGACTGTAACAGTTGCTAACTTCCAGTCAACTGGGACCCACCTAGTTAGCCAAACACCATGTAAATGACTGAATGGTGATGCATTTGGCCTAAATACGGCTGTTTTGGGAGCCAGGGGCCTGTGACCTGAAAGATGCTCTACTGTGGAAGAAGGAGGAAGGCTGGGAGGAGAAGATGCTGAGGGCCCATTTCCTAGGGATCACTCCTTTCTGCCTTTCTGCTGCCCCTTAGTCACAGGGACTGCTCTCCACCTCCAGCTTTTTCCTCATCCCATGCCTGGGCTACCCTGAACAAGATAGTCACAACAGTGTTCCAGAGAGGTCCTCAGTGAATCCACACCAGCCTGGCTCTCTGCAAGTGACACAGCCCCTTGTGCTTAGCAGTGTCTCAGAAGAGAATTTTAAAAGTAGGTAGTGGTACAAAGTAATCCTTGAAAAAGAGGTGTGAGGGTTGGGGTTTTTTGCTTTAAAATAGATCAGATTAGTGAGTCAAATGAGAACTCGGCAGAATTTCAGTTGTAAAATAAGAGAGAATGAAAAGTTTATTCTGATACTGTGCAAACCTCAGCCTATAAGTTAATATCATGGAACTGGGTTTCAAACATCTCTCACTTAGCAGTTATTTTGCATATGGAATTTGCAAATGAATCTAGGAAACAAGGAACTTAAGGATGCCCTTAAGCATTCCCATAGTCATTACTTGTAACTACAGAAATCATGAGACAGTTATATTTGTCCTCTGAAAAGTATGAGGGTTATGCATCATATGCATTAGATAAATTTAGTTTGAGGTTGCTGACAAACAAGATGTAAGGATGAAAGTCAGAGTGCTTGAAAACACAGGTTTGCATTAATGGTATAAATACATGTTTAAATTAAAACATTCCAGCTAGCATGTCAGTCTACCTAATTAATCTTTGCAACTTCTGCCAGGGCTTGTATGCTTTGGAGTATTCTACTTATGTGCAACTATCTTGTCAATAAAATTGGTTAGTAGAGCCATCAATTGCAGTAAGTTTCAGCTATTTCTTTTCTGTAGTTCAAGATCATATCAATTTCTCAAGATGTTTCTGTTCACGGATACTAAGGACAGCAGTGGTAATATGGGTGAAGATCTGAATTTCTTCTTCAGTCCTGAAACTTTTTGAATAATGATTCTGGATCTAGAAACCTTTCTCGTATCCATAATCTTCTGAAACACAGAAGTCTTCATATATTTTATACCAGGAGGTATAGTAAATATGGGAGATGCTTTCAAAATATATTATATTTTGCTTGCTATGGCATTTATGTAATGAAAAAAAGAGTATTCAGAATTGGGAATTGCCCTCTCCTTTTCCTTTAAGGAAAGATTTCAGGGAAGTATCTTGTATCTCCATAATACTCACCTTTAAAGAAATTCAGCACCTGTGCCAATCTTTTATTTCTATCAAAATAATAACTTAATGACTTCCTTGTGTTTGTATTTAATTGAAAGTAATTTAAATTATTAGTAGTGGCTTTATTTAGCCATTGTAAGTCATAGGAAGAAATTAGTCAACAACTCACTTTAACTGGGTCTACTGTTATCACACTCATTTAATTGTATTTACTGGATCTAAGCCTAGGTTTAACCCAAGTTAACAATAAAACAGATTAGTCCCTTGGCTATATTTAATATATTACTATATTAAAGTAAGTACACCTGAAAAACAGAAATAATCCACTTGTCCAGAGATATTTAAAGACAAGAAATTAATACTGAAAGACTGTCTAAAATATTTGCTGTGTTCCTAAATTTGTCTCTCCTCCCAAGATGATCCATTGAACTGAGAGGACAGTTTGTCAACACAGTAATTAAGTAAAGAAAATAGAGCAGTAGACAAGCACAAATTGTAGTGCAAAGGTACTTCAAAGGCATTTATGAGGCGCATTTAAATGATTAGCAGCATAACGCAGTAAATGCTCAGTTGTAGTGAACTGATGGGTGAGAGACTGTGGAGACTTGCCGAGAGTTTCCACAGGTAGATCAAGTAATTCCAGCTTCTGTGGCTCACAATGTTAGTCCCATAGTTACACATCAAAGTACCGCTTAGCTTTTTGAAAGTATTTTATGGATGTGTCAAAAAGGCAATGCAGGGAGACACTTTTGTTATTCTACAAGAGAATTTTTTGGCGATCATTCAGTGCAGAAATTATTGGCTGCCATACTAATTCTGTGGGCGTGATGGCACGCAATTTACAGAGTATGCATGAGGAAGCCTTTACGTTTAATCTAGTGAGAAGAGATCTAGTTCTGCCTTTTGAGTATTGTGCTGATGTATCTAGACAGAATCAAGGATGTATATCCATTTTTTTTCCATATAATATAATGTTTCTCAGTTCATAACCCTATAAACCTACTGTTAATTAATTGAAAAAAAAATAGTGTAGTCTAATTGCCTGTGTTAGGATTTGGGTTCATATGCATGTGTTGACTGCTTTGTGCTCATCTGAAATGCAGCTTTAATCCAGTGCTATAGTTTTGAACAGTGCCTACCCTCATGAGGTTCCATTTCACTATCTTTTCTTGGATACTTCTTTCATGGTAAGATATGCAGGCATCCCCAGAAATGCCAAGGCACTGGACAGAATTCAAAAAAATTTATTTAGAAGGCCAGAACACCAAAACCTAACAGCATGGTTTGCCCACTGGGCCTCAGGGAGGGAAAGGTGAGTTCCTGCCTCTCAGGTCTCCTTCTGTCCTCTCTGTTTCTCCCTCACCTTCCCAAGGCCTCTGTGTATGTCTGTTAGGGCTGTCTCCTCTCACATATCAGAGAGGCTGAGAACTTCTCTTGCTATGCGGAGGAGGGGAGTGGAAGGGAAGAAAGCATTGAAACTGCCTTTGAGAGAGAGTTACCATTTAGGCAGAAAGCCTTCCTAGCAAAAAACAAATCCTTGAGTTTCTGTTAAAAATTCTTGTGAGGTTGTATCCATCCCTACACTTCTGCAAGAGATAAAATCTCTTAATACCCGACTGTGCTGAGTTCTTTGTACTGGTCTGGTTAACTGCCTCTGAAATTTAAAATAAAGACAGAAATAACAGTTGACTTTATAAATCTTCATCTCTAGTTATGATCTGTGTTGCTTATGGTTTTCTGGTTTTGATATTTTGTACAACTTTTAATAATAGAAGGAATTCCCAGCTGGAGCATTTAGAAATAATAATGAAACTTCAAACTCATGCCACTAACTGAAAGGTAAAAAGAACATTGTAAGGATGTTATCTCATACTTCAAACATTCCTAAGAAACTCAGAGATAAGGCTACCCTGAAAAATTTGTAATAACCAGAGGAAAAAAAGAAGAAAATCTACTCAGAAGGTAACCTTAACTGCTTTAAGACAACCTTATCTCTTTCCCTCAGTGGCTAAACCAAGAAGAAAGAGAAAGAAGCATAAATTAGAAAAAATTGTATTTGAACATATCTGTGGGCAAAACCCAATGTCTGTGTTCAAATTATAAACATGGAAGGGTTTCATTTTAACTATATTCATGTGTCTATGACTTATTATGAACAAAAATAAGAAAGGAAGGTCAGAAAGGGTCTGAGAAGGTATGAGTTCTTTGAACAATGAGTATTGAGGCAATTGCACAAACAGCAAATCTCTCCAAAACATGTTCTGCTGAAGCATCTTCACAGAATTACAGAATCATTAGGGTTGGAAGGGACCTCTGGAGATCATCTAGTCCAACACTCCTGCAAGGCAGGGTCACTTGGAGCAGGTTACACAGCAACACAATTAGGTGGGTTTTGAATATCTCTGGAGAAGGAGACTCCATGATATTCCTTGGCAGCCCGTTCCAGCGCTCTGTCACCCTCAATGTAATGAAGGTTTTCCTCATATTGAGCTGGAATTTCTTGTGGTTTAGTTTATGACCAGTGCTCTGTCGTGGTGCGGGTTGGGAATGGGACGACAACAGCACAAAGGATTCAGACAAGGTGGAAGGTCTGGAGCTATCGCACTTTATTGAGGGAAAATGCTGGCTTAAATAGGGTTCAGGGTGGAAAGCACTGAAATGGTAGGTGGAGCATGGGATTGACAGGAAGTTGAACAAATCAGGGAAAACAGGAGGGAACACTTCAGGAACAAGGACCAATTGTGCAGGACTCCACACTGCAGCTGAATCCTACCAATCAGAATGAGGGTACAGCAACAAGGGAGCAAACAAATCTGGACATGTCCAACTACAAGTAAAACTGGGGTACATAATTAGAAAAACATGCATTAACAATTCTTATGTACTATAGTAACCAAGTTCTTTTCTGTTACGCATACTAAATGCTGCTGGTATTCTTTAGTGTCCTCCCTAATGATTCCCATAGAGTTCGCATCATCTCTGAAACCATTTCCAGTCATCTTCCTCATCCTCCACAGTGCTCCTCCTCCTGGTGGGGGGCACCACCAAAAAGAGTCTGACACCATTGCCCTGGCACCCACCTCTGAGATATTATTTATATGTATTGATGAGATTCCCTGTTAGTCTTCTCTTCTCTAGACTAAGCAGGTCCAGCTCTCATAGTCTCTACTCATAAGAGAGATGCTACAGATCCCTAATCATCATTCTGACCCTCCCCTGTACCCTCTCCAGTAGCTCCTTGTCTTTCTTGTATTGAGAAGCCCAGAACTGGACACAGTACTAGTAATGTGGCCTCACTAAGGCCAACTAAAGAGGAAGGATCACCTCCCTCAACCTGCTGGCCACACTTTCTGATGCAGCCAAACTGGAGAATTCTCGTTGTTCTTGGAACAAGGATTAAATCTGGGTCTGCTCCAAATTGAAGAGAGTTGCAGAGAATTGACAGAAAGTTGCAAATGGAGGTTCTCAAACAGTACTGTAAATAGGAGCTGGTAACGTCCATGACTTCAGGATTAATTTGGTTGCAGAATTCAGTTGAAATCCTATAATTAAAATAATGTGAATATATGTGAAATTGCAACAACTAAAGCAAAATTTTTGTTTTTATCAGTTGTACTAATACTTTCGTATTCTTTCAGTACACAAAAGAATGTGAAAAAAAAAAAGTTGTATCAAAGGTTGACTTCATAAGGATAAAATATTCTCCTTCAGGATTCAGGTTGAGACTTCCAGTTGGAGTATATCTTCTGCCGGATTTTGAAAGCCAGCTTCACACTTTAGAAATAAACTGGGGGAAAACATTAAAGAACCAACATGAGATAAATATCAGCACCTGGTCATGAGGTCAAAAAGCAATAACGAACCTGATAATCGACGGAATAAAATGACAGCAAAAGCTCTTTGTCTTTCAATGTCTTCCAGCTTCAAATTCCAATAAAAGTAGAAATAATTTGAAGTCACTACAAGTGACTTAGTGAGCCACTACTCACTAATATGCCTTTTTTGGTATAGGTTTTAATGACCTCTCATCTTAGCTTTTTGTTGGAGACATATGGACCTGCCTGATTTTTTTTTTTCACAGACCTTGATTTCATTTGTTTCAGGGGTGGTGCTATTATGGATCTTTCTGGAGCATTCTTTAAGCTTACAGAAATATATTTAATTAATGAGTACTGTAATCAGGGGTGACAGTATGAGTCATAATGTGCATGTCGATAGGGGCAGTTCCTTTTCTATGAAATAACTTTTTATTTCATAACTCACAATGGTATAACCCTCCTGACACTGGGCCTTGTGCTCAAAGTTGGGACTTCTGATTTAGCTTAATTTTCTCAGTTTGGCTTTTCCAGCCTCTACTGTAAATTATGTATAGAATAGAAAAATGAGCATTATACTCATGCAAACTTCAGGTGCTCAAAGCTTATAAGCCATCTTCACTTAAAGATCATGAAACTGATCTCACTAAAATTCAGAAAGTTGACATGATCTACAATTAAAAAAGTCAAAGAGAAAAAACTTCCCATTTTCTGGGTTGTTTGCTTTTTCTCAAACCAATTTAAGAGGTTACAGCTCTCTCACCTTTTGTACTTGAACAGGTGGTTAATTTTAACTCAGCAATTGCTTGAATGGACCCAACACTCACTTCTATGGTGAAAACCTCCCTGGCCTATCCTAGAAGATCAGGTTAAGAAGAGGGGTCATTATTTAGATGGTCTTCCCCAAGTGTATAAAATTCCTTATGTCAGGTGTTCTGTCATGTCAATTCTGTAGTTCTTTATATCTGTTATATCTCTATATCTATTTCCAAAGCCTAGCCAAAATACATAACACTTCCAAGATCCTTTATGCTTCTGTCCAATTTTTGTTTATTCAGGTGTATCTTATGCTGAAAAAAAGACTGAGCAAGTTGCCAAAGATATCTGACTGGAACAAAAAGAAAATCATGAATGGGGTACCAAAAGTGGAAATCTTCACTGTGATGTTGTGTGACTGTTGTAAGTAAATCTCCTTTCTCTTCCCCCAACTTGTGATAGCTGCCCTTCCCCATTTCCAGTTTACAGTGCAGCTTGATAAGCAGACCTGAGATCATCACGTCCCTATAAAGTTTCTTGTGAGTATCTACCTCTTTTGATTTCACTGCTCTTAAAAAAAACATAACATGAATTGGCTGAAATCTTGAAAGATGACAACTTAACGGAGAGTCTCTTGTGGCTGTGCTCTCTGCAATGGTTTCAGCGTAAAGTAGCTGGAAATCCAACACAACCCTTCAGCAGTTCTTCTGTAATGCATAAGAATGGTAAAGGGTAATTAATCAATGAGTGTTGACAGAAGAAATATGGCTTAAAAGATTTCTGCTCAGTTGCTCCTATATATCTAGAGTTTATAGAAATATGATATGCTTTTTCAATACATTTCTACTGAAGATTTTAATCAAGAAAGATTATTGGAAATTTTCAAGAAAAAGTATGATAAAATAGAAATGCCATCTCATTAGTTTTAGGTAAACTGACTAGAATGTTCCCCAAACCCCAGTAACTATTAAATCGGAAAAAGCAAAGTTCAGTTTCAACAACAATTTCTATGTTATGGAAAGGCAGTTTTGGAAGTCAAATATGTTTGAAAATGAGCTTAGTCTAATTTGTAGTCAAAAACCGTAAAGTAGTCCAATGATATTGTGATACTGTATAAAACACATAAAAATTATATGTAAATATAAGTAAAAAAGCACTTTGGAGTTGAGTACTTGTGTGATCTACACTCAGTTGTCATAATCTCTTGTTATAGGTTTTGTAATAGATGCCTGTCACAGTGACTCTAATTTGCCTCATACTTCAAATACTTCATTGTAAGGGTACAAAATTACCACTGGGCATAATAAATAATACTGAAAATAATGTGAATATATTTTAAATGCAAATTCAAGTACTCGTTTATTGTGATAGGTATTCTATTTTTCTTATTCCATGCAAGGTTTTAAATGTAAAAATTGGTGGTATTATGCTATGATGTATAAATATTCTGATCAGTCACTATAAATTATAATACTTTAGAAATTATTCATTATAAAACTCCCATGGTAAAAAATTACTCAAAATGTTACCAGCTGTTCCATTTTGAAAACACCTTAGGTATTCAGACTTCCAATTCAGCCTATGGTATTTCATCTGCTCAGGATTTTTTGAAAAATCTTCCCATTTTGCATCCTTCAAAAAGGTAAAATATACTGAGTTAAAGTAAGAAAGCACAGTCAAAATAAGAGCAATATTTGTGTAAAAGTTGTAATAATTTTGAGGGTTTAATTGCTTTTAGAGCTATCATCTAGCTCAATAAGGGAGCTTCTTCTAGTTATTTTGATAGAAGGAGCTACAAAGCAACAACTGAACAAAGAAAGAAGTGTTACCTTTCAAATTATTACCTGGAGAGACAGGATAAGAGCAAGAAAACATTTGGTAAGATAAACTGATGAAACACAACATGCTTTTTTTTCCTCCCTAACTTCAGTGATAAAGAGCTTTCTGAAATCAGACTAGCAAATGAAATACATTTAAATGCATTATTTGCTTCTAACAGTTTTTCCAGCTCAATTCACATACCGTATAAGTCACTCTCATGGTTTACTTGAGGCAATTTGCAATTATTAGAATCAAAATGTAATACAATAGTTTTTGAGCTTACTCATTGTCTGTAGTGCTGTCAGAAAAATTGCTAATTTGAGAGGCCATACTCTCTTCTACTAATCTGGACTCTTCATTGAATTCAAAATGTGGGATTTTTCTTTGAAGTTTCTAGGTAGTATGTAAATGTTACTAAATATTTTCTCAAGCATTTTTTTAAATAAAACTTTGTGACTCTCTTTAGGGTTATCCTCACAGAGACATAGAGGGGTACTTAAATCATTTTAAATTTTAATGATTAGAAAGTCTTATGAGACGACTGAATGAGGTGAATTTGGGTAGAAAATCTTAGATAGTGTATGAAGCTTAACAAGAAAAAAAATGTGGGGAAAAGGAGAGATTAAGATTTACTTTCATTTTGTTTTTGCAGGGGAGAAGGGATAAAAGAGGTGACTTTTAAAGCATTTCCATCAGTATTAATCAATACGTATTAACTGTTATTTGTAAAATGGAGAAAAAACTACACATTAAGCAGAAAATATCTAAAATATACTCCCCCCCGCAAAGAAAAATTAGGTATTGTTTTTCAACTGACACTGGTTGTACCCACCATGAAAAGTTCTTTTTTATTAGTGTTAAGGAAAACCTGTTCAAAGGCCCAGATAGAAGAGGTGCTGTTAGGTAACAAAGAAATCAGTGGATCAATACGATAAATATAAAACCTTGATTTGGTTATTTCTGTTTTCTTTTTTTTTTCATTTTTTGCCATCTAGTAGGAGCCTTGAGAACTATTAGGAAAAAAAAGGCAAACAAACAAAAGAAAAGTTGGAAGTTAGAATGGGTGATTGGACTTTTAAGGAACATTTCAGTAGCTGTCAGCTTTTATGCCTCTAAACAGCAATTCAACATAAAGAACTATGTAAAATGAGTAGCTGTTTTGTGTAGATACAGTCAGTCATAAGTGACAATAAACTCTTATTCGTTGACTCTGCTACTAGCTACATTAACAACTATTTAGATTAAAGATTTTGTTTACAACTGCATACTGCTGAAGAAGAAATATGAATGGATGATTTTAGAAATTGGGGTGGTGGGGAGAAGTAAAAAAAAAAAAAACCAAAACCATGGAGTTGTACGCATATTTGTTTTGAAGGAACATGCCTTTCCACAGAAGCTGTTAAGTGAGTTTGCCATTATAGTATGGAAATAAATCGATGAAAAATCTCATGAGCAATCATATCAAGAAATTTTTGACCAGACAAATGGAAAAGTTGCTCCTTCAAGTCTGAAGTTAAAGAGTGTGTGACTTTTTTTTGTAATGTTGACCACTGAACAGTAAATCTTGAGAGCTGTTCTTCAAAAGAGAAAATTTTTTTCTACCTTCCTGATTTTGCTTTTGTATCTAGTGTTACAACACTTTGGTAAAGTGATTTAAAAAAAAACACTTCAAGGTTATTATGGAATCCTTATTTCTCCTCTTTGTCTCCTAAATAAAGTATGTTTCTGATACATTTTTCTGCTATTTATCATAGTCTTATACAATACAGGAAAAATCCTGATATTAATCTAAAAGCAGCAGTACACAATTCAACCTGCGTGATGACCTCTATTAAAAATATCTCTTCAGGATAAAATAGTATTTCTCAATTTGGTTGGACTGTATGCTCTTAAGTGGTCACTTCCAATCTAAATAATTCTATGACACTGTGATTCATGCTTTCTGGACTCAGTTTTCAAGATTTTCTTTGCTTTTGTTTTGTTCTCCACTTCCACTGTCCCACTCCCAAACTATGTCTGACTAAGATGGTCAAAATTTGTTCCTTCATTTTTGGAAAAAAATGGAAAAAATGTGAGTTTATATAAACCTGGCAAATGATATAACTCAAAATTATACTAACTGTGGTTGTAAATTTGATTTTAGGATTTTTCACAATTATTGCTGACTGAGGAGAAATATGATTAAACCATCACTATGCAGAATATGTTTTAACTGTATTTGCCCTCAAGAACTATTGAACCACAGTTACATACTAATTGCTTATTTTGCAAAATGAGCTACAAAACACTAATGAATATGCTTTGAGATATTTACATGAATAACTAAAGCTAAACTCATCCTATTAATTAGCAAAGTCAGTTTCATGATGTATGTTCCAGCATCTCTTACTCTTTGTGTTCGTCAGTCAGTTTGCAAGTATCAGTTATTTTTTTTTATTTTACAGCTAAGAGTTTAGTTGAAATCTTTTGTCTTTTCATAGGCAATAAGAAACTGAATTTGGTTTCTGGACCTGAAATACAAAATAATGAATATGTATGAAATATTACATTTATTAACTGTTATGGCTTATGACAGTGGAAGGAATGTCAACATTGCCAGTTTAATTATTCAGACTTTGAATTTGACTATATTTCTATGTCTTCAAGTTAAGATGCTTGAAATGTTCCAAAACATTAGAAACCCTAAAGAGAAAAGGTGTTTTCCCCTTGTAGGATACCCTAGTAGCATTCATTGCATATGATACATTTCATGCATAATTTCCTAAAATAAATCTGTGCATACCTTCATCAATAACATATGCAAAACATTCTCAGGGAATATTATTCAGTGAAGTACTATGCCTAAAGCTGTTTGTGTTATTTATTTTTTCCTTATTATGGAATTCAAAGGAAAAGCAGTAGATGTAGTAGAAAAGGGTAGAAAAATTAGCCAATTGAATATTTGTTATCTTTTTTTTTGGCATCTGTCTGTCTCTCACAAGGGATCTTCAATGTACAGTCAAGCTTATGAATAGCTTCGTAGGCTATGGTACATTAAACTGGAAAACCTTTTTGCTATTTTTTCTCTTAATGCAAGATAAAAAGCAGTTAAGTTGAGCTGAATTCAAATAGGATTCTGCTTGGAGTTATCATCAGAAAAATCAATATTTCATTTGATGAAGTTGTTAGCCAGCCTAGCAACCTGAAAATACCATGAAAGTCCATGTTTCATTTTTAATTCCTATTCTTTGGTTGCTATCAAATCCACTAGTCTTGTCATTTTCATTTTGGATAGAAACAGTAATCATAAAAGCTCTATGAGGCCTTTCAGGCGGCTAAACAACAGGATACAGATCAGAGCAAAGCACTGACTCCTCTGTCAGAGGGTACTCTCTTGACTCACTTCAAACTTTTTAATAATTCTAAAAGTGAAACTGCAACATCCTGTTGTTACTATGACATTCACTTTATAATCTGCTCTCAGTTGGAGGAAAAATATCCTGTGTGTAAGGCAAGTAATCCTCTAACTAGGAAATCTGGAAAAAGTAAGCATAAAGTAATTTGTATGTTTTCCCTGTGCAAAGCCCTTCACTGTGAAGTCACAGGTTGTAGCATGTCTATTTTTTCCTCCCCCTTTGTATTAAAAATCATAAACTGAAAGTTCATGATCTACAAACTCTTCTTCTGAGTTAAATATGGCTACAATATTAGAGCATAAATGTTATCTTTCCTCTGAGGAAAAAATCAGTAGTTTTCAGTCAGTGTTGCATATACTGTTGTAACGGTATATCTGTTATGTGATGAACTAGGATAAGGCAATCATAGTAATTTGACATAGATCATCAAACTTTTCAAATATTAGAACTTATTCCCAGTTGTAGTAGGATAAATAATATATAAAATGAGCCAGAACATAAGAGAAGTCATACAATGCCTTTAATTTCCCCTTCCCTCTAGGTTTCAAACTCCTCTTTAATTAGAATTTTCTATCTACTACCAGTAGATTGAAATAATAAACAATATTTTACTATAATGATCAAAATGCCCATCACCACTTTCCAGTTTTACTGAATTACTTCTGCCTGGTGCATTTGCATTTATTAGGCACCACAGTCTAAGCTGGGAGAGCTCCTCCAAAATGTGTGTTCTCAGAGATGTTAGCAAAACTGAAGAGTGTGTGGGAAGAGAGCAGTGTTTAATGATGCAGTCCCACAGTCCTTTTGACTCTGTAGGAGGTGCTTATGGAAGTAGCCAAAACAAGTCTCTGCAGCTACATATGATTTTTTATCCCTTTTGCATAATTTTTGACAGATAGCAAAAACGTGTCACCGCTGTTTGCAGGGGGTGCATAACATTTAGTGGATATAGAACCTAAGGTAGCAAGAGCTGCTGCTCTGCTTTATTTCCATTGCAAATTTCGCGTAACGGTTTGGAAATGTCACATTACACACTGTCTCTTTCAAATGCCTTCTGTTCTATAATATAATAGTTATCTCTTTGTTTACATTTTAGAAAGCTTGGTGTTTAGAAACTGAGGATCAGCTACTCATTTTGTGATAAATTATCAAGGCTCCTGGAGTTAGGGCAGCTTAGTCCGGCTGAGATCTACCCTGAAGAACATAGAAAAGGAATCTGATATATAAGCTTTGTAAGAAGACTGCTATTTGACCTTTATCATAGCAAAACATTAGTAATTCACATTATGGTTGTCTGTGACCCTTCCAATCAGAAGGCATTTGATATTTCAGAGACAATTAGGGTCCAATGTAAGGCAAAAAGTTGCATAACAAAAGTACTAAAAGATATTTTCTCTAAGCAGTGGTATTCTGATTTCTAACCTCACAAAAATGGAAGATAATTGCATGGAGGCATTTGGTACTGTATGTTTCTTATCTTTGTTGATATTTTTCCCCTTAAAAAAAAAAAAGATAAGAAAAAAGGTGATGATAGAAATACCTCATAGAAGGTTCTGAGATTTCTTTTGGGAAATCAAATTGTACAATGTGTATTGTGTGGTTTTGCAGGGATACGGAGGATCTGGTTATATTATCTAAAAATGGAGGCTGAGAACAAGGGTGAGAGGAGATGGAAAGAAAAAAAAAGAGAAGGGAATTTATTTTCCTTCCCAGGGAGAGAAGATTAACATACTGTCTAAGGTATGTTCTTGAAATTCTGGTTCTCTCTGATTTTGTGATAATAGCCAGTTAGAAGAAGGGAAAATGCTTAAGTGAGAAACTTCACTCTCTGCTGAGGATTTGGGCTGTTGAATAGTCATTTCCACTATTCACATTTGAGTTTAAATACAAGCAATGGTATTTAATATATCCTTCTGAAAGCCTTAGGGCATTTTGTCTTGGGAAAAACAAGTGAACTAATCAAGTTCACAAACTAAACAAGTCTTGTTTTAGAATGATAGACCAGTGTCTGTTTGGGAGCTCACTGTTTTCTCTGCTCTTCCTGTCTGTAGGACTGTAAAACTCAGTTGTAGACATGTAAAGCTCAATTCTAATCTCAGACATGCAGGTATGCCAAAATGCAAGCAGCTGGTTGAAAAATCCTACTTGCTCCATGCAGTTATTCATTTTGGTGCTCGTGTATGTGTGATTAGAATAGAGCTCTCAAAGTGTCAAATCTGCAGCATCTGCAAAAACAAATTCCGAGACTAGGAGAAACATATGCATTACATTTCAGTGATACTACCTGAAATATTATTCATATTCTATGTCACAGATTTTTACGTAAATTCAAGCAGTAAGTTACATAAATTAACATTCATAGTTATAGGCTGTGGATTTCAATTTGCTGAATCAAGCTAATAGAATATATATCTCATTGGTTTGCAAGAATTTATGCAAGATTAGGCCTTAAACATCAAAATTCTGCGAGTTTCTGCTTATTCTTCTTGCAGCAGCTACAATACATACATTGCTAGTTAGGGAAATCTTAATTTAATTTAATTAGGTCAGTTATCCTGATGCCTAATCTATTACAAAACACGCAATTTTCACTGTGTGTGGGGAACAATTAGTAGGAAATATTTAAAGACTCAAATAACTTCATTATAAAGCTTGCTAGCTAGGGCTGAGTAGTGTTTAAATTATTGACACCTCATTTAAATTACTTAGCCCTCTAGAAAAATACACTCTTATTTGCTAATTCATTGAATATTCCTTGTGAGCTATAGCCTTACCGATGTACATTCTTTATTCATTAATAAAACAACAACCATTTGGGTTGCTTCCTTTGTTGGAAAAAATAGAGACCACAGAAAATCAAGAGAGAGCACATAAAAAGAACTATCTTTAAAAAACAGTACTACCAAATTAAAGACTAAATAATCACGTATTTGTAGGTGTCTAAATAATTGACAAACTAATAGCTGCTTTGTCATGTGCCCTGGTGCTAATCAGTAAATGTTCTCTCCATTTTATAAGTTTGTGCAAACTGTGATGACTTTCTATTGTTTTGCTCATCTAATTACTTTGATAAAATAAGGAATAGGGCAAAAAAAAATGCAGACATATTTTTATAGAAAAAGCCTGCAGCTCACCTGTCTATACCTTTACCATTTCAGAAATGCATTGAAACTGCAAAACAGGAACATTAAAAACTCATTCACTGGAAGCCCCTTATTTGAAAAAAGCTGAGCTTCTTGCTCAATGTGTATCAAAATCCTGTAAGAACTGAGTACTGGATGAAAGAGATGGGGCTGTACTCCCTCTATCTGTCCTTGGCCTATTTGCCTAAGTTTGAGCACTTATTTGCTGTACCTAATTTAATCATACTTATTAATTGATGCAGCAAGAAATATTTTGATGATATCTGTACTGAATCTTTCAAATAAAAAAATCATTGGCTCTTCCTTTTTTCCCTTTTTTTTTCCTTTTTTTATTATTATATTGAGGAAGATTAGTCTCATAATAAGAACTTCACTTTACCTCAAGTAAGGTAACATGATTTTTGATCTTTGAATCAACCTGATGTTGATGTTTTTAATATATCTATCTATTGGGTTTGCATGGCCAGGTTTTGGTAGTGGTGGAGCTACAGGGGTGGCTTCTGTGAGAAGCTGTTAGAAGCTTCCCCTATGTCTGGCAGAGATAATGCCAGCTGACTCCAGGATGGACTCGCTGCTGACCAAGGCTGAGCCAGTCAGGAATGATAGTAACATCGCTGTAATAACACACATAAGAAGGAAAAAAATTTATTACAGAGATGTAATTGCAGCCAGAGAAGAGTAAGGATATGTGAGAGGCACAACTCTTCAAAACCAAGACCATTGGAGAAGGAGGGGAAGGAGGTGCTCCAGGCGCCGCAGCTGAGGTTCTCTTGCAGCCCATGGAGAAGACCATGGTGAGGCACATTGTCCCCCTGTAGGCCATGGATGCGTATGGTGGAGTAGAGACCCACCTATAGCCTGTGGAGGAGAGCCCACTGGAGCAGGTGGATGCCTGAAAGAGGCTGTAAACCCGTGGGAAACCTGTGCTGGACCAGGCTCCTGGCAGGGACCTGTGAACCTGTGGAGAGGGGAGCCCATGCTGGAGCAGGTTTGCTGGCAGGACTTGTGTGGGAATGCAAATTCTTCATGACACTACAGAAATGAGAAGAGATTTCAGTAAGAAGCCATGGGGTTTAAGCAAAAGCAAAGAAGAACTGTTCGCACTCATTGCTTGAAGTCTTACCTCATTTGTGATAAGCAAAACAAACTAACAGACTTGTAAACAGCGCATGATAGCTCTCTTTATGGCTTTATTTTGCTCACCCCATCAGTGGTTTTAACCGTAATGGAAAACTGCTTACCTGTGTGATGGAAAAATACTCCCTGTGTGTCCCTTCCCCCTAACCCTGGCTATGAATGGAGTGGAAAAGTACTGGTATGCATGCTCTTTCCCCAAACCCTATATATACCAAAAGTTGTAATCAATAAACAATTCAGTTTGTCCATACAACCTGAGTCTGTGCATCAGTCGCTACAGACTTGTGACCCTGCTCCCACACTGGAGCAGTCTGTGCCTGAAGGACTGCACCCCATGGACAAATGACCAACACTGGTGCAGTTTGTGGAGAACTGTCTCCCATGGGAGGGATCATGTGCTGGAGCAGGGGAAGGACACCTTTTCCTGAGGAAGCAGTGGCAGAAAACAACCAGTGATGAACTGACTAGGCCCCATTCCCCATCTCCCTGCGCCGCTATGGGGGAGGAGGTAGAGCACAGGAAGGGGGGAGGGGTGGGCAGAAGGTGTTTTTAAGATTTGTTTTACTTCTTATTGTCCTGCTCTGATTTGTTGGTGACAAATTCAATTAATATCTCCAAGTTTGTCTGTTTTGCCCATGACAGTATTCAGTGGGTCATCTCTCCTAGTCCTTATCTCAGCTCATGAATCTTTGTTATATTTTCTCTCCCCTGTCCAGTTGAGAAGGAGAGTGATAGAGCAGCTTTGGTGTGCGCTTGGTACCCAGTCAGGGTCAACCCACTACAGTCTATATATTTGCTTATCTATATATCTATATCTATCTCTGAAAGACGTTGTAGAACAGGAGAACTATTTCCCTTTCCACACAAAGAAGAAACTTTAAATCCATCAATTCTGCTGGTGCTATTCAAGCTTTGAAATGACCATCATTACAAAAGGCCCCAAAAGACAGCATATTTAATGCATAGATTTAGAAGCATTAATTATTAAAAATACCCANGTATTTAGGGGAATAGTTAAATTCAAATTCATTAGAAGTTGATGGTGGAAACAGATGAAACATATATTTAATATATATTAACTTTTGTATTCTTAGTGATGTGATGTTTGCTTTACAGTTGCTTCAGACAAATGCAAATATATTGGAGAACCAAAACTTTCAGGGTTGCTTAGGGTATGCAAAAGCTTTTTGTTTATTAAATGGAAAATAACAGGCTCCCTTGAGGAAAAATCTGGACACTTGTCCAGACTCTCTTTCCATTCTAATACCCAGCACTAATTAATGTTGACTGGGTAAAAAACTAACTACAGTACACAAAAAATGTATATGTTTTAAATCCTGGAAAGATAAAGTCAAGTCCACTGCACATGTATAAATACAACAAATAAAGTACAAATAGAATACAGAAATAAAAACAATGTGCAAACGTATAAATAATGCAAATGAGTAATGAGTGCAGTGTTTTCAGAAAACACAAGAAAGTCATAAGCATAAAAAAACCTAAAAAACTGTCTTAAACTGAGAAGTAGCTGTAGGCCAAAGAGTTTAAGGGCAAGTTTTAAATGTGAAAACCTTTATAGATACGTATAAATGTTCTTTGTTGCTGGAAAACATCCAGCCTAGCTTTGAGACAAAGCTGAAATAAAGAAAAAACAAATGAAAATCTAAGTTACAAGAACAACATTGCCACTGTAAATTCAAGAATGCTGAAATTAGAAGTGTCTGAATCAACGTGGCCATGTAATCATTTGGATTTCCCTTTATTAGAACGATTGTGAAGGTATGTTGCCATTGACACTCTTGCGTCTAATGCACAAACCAAGTGGAGGTAAAGAGAGAATCAAGTAAATCTGAGACATCCATGAAATGAGAACAGCATGTGTCAGAATTTCCCTGAAACAACGAAATTTCCCTTTTTCTAGTCTTTTTGCTTCAGACCCAATACCCTCTATCAGGACAGTTTAGTGCATGTTCTTCCATGTTCTTTATCTTATTTGACTTTTCTCTGACTTTTCAGCTTCACTTTTCCTGATCTCTTGATCTGACTTTCCCATTCCTGACTGTCTCCAATTAAGTTATTATTCAGTTTGTTTATATTATGATTTCCCAGTCAAGCCCAGTTCTTCTTCAATTCTTTCTCATATTTTTTTTTCTGACTTGCAGTTCTCTGCTGCAAGCTAGTTACCACTTCTTATGTAGGCAATTTAGATCTCCCTTTTCTGAGTTCTAAACCTGGATTTTTAGTGTCTTTATATTAATATCCTTTACTAATTTCATCTTGGTTATAAAGTAGTCTCCCAACCCTCTGCTTTTTTCCATCTTTATTCAAATATAAGCTTTTTAGAAGATTTTAAGTCTTACAAGTAATACTGAAATCATTGCATGGAAGCTAACTGATGCCAGTAAAGAATACGGGCATATTATGGGAAATTGCTTGTGGTATCTACTATGGAGATTTCCTGACACATCCACCTATTAGGTCCTCTTTTCAGTGGTTTATAACTTTGCAAAACTTTAAAGTTTGGTATGGATTTTTTCATGCTACATGTCTGTCTTGGGATATACCTAGCTAGCTTCATTCAGAGGAATGCAGTTGTTCCCAGGAACAAGGCTGTGCAAAACACCGCAATTGTTAAGATAGAAAGAATAGCAATGTTGAGAAAACAAATCATTTTCATCAAGCCTTCCCATACTGTTGTCATGACCACCACAAGAAAATCCATGAAGAAATTGTTTACTCTTTCTTTAAAGAAGGTTATGCACTAGCAGTGAAAGAGATCCAATGCAAAAATGAGTGTGATCAGGTAATTAAAAATTTCCTCATAATGCAGGTGCACCAGGCAGAATTACAGCTGTACCAGAAACCGTAGTTTTGCCCTAATTTTCTGAGTTTAACTTTCACAACTTAATAATGCTGTGTTAGGATCATGGCATGTTTACTTTGTAAAGCAGTAGGGTTATCCAAAATACCTGCATAATATTTGTTCTCCGTTTTCCCTAATGAATATAATTTCATTTGTCACCTCTGTCATAATACATAATGCTAGAAACTGGAATCATGTAGGAAATTGTCAGGTTTTGTACTTCAGAATCTTAATTTTTGTCATTTACCTTCAAAATAACCTTCAGTGGTAGGTACTCTTCTAAATTAAATGATCTTTTAAATTTTATCAGCTGAGGTTGTTTTAGCCTCCATATTCTTATTATCTGTGCTGATAAAATAAGATTTCTTCCGTAAAAGAGCATCTAAGATGTAGTTGTGGACCACTGATAAAAATACTCTCTCTCCTTTTTTTTCATAAGCAGGTCAGATTCTGATCTTGCATTGATATTTTACTGTCATGAAATCATTGACAACAAAGCTCATGTTTGACTTGTATAAAGGTGTTATTAGATGCTGACTTGAACACTTAAATACAATATACTTCTTGAATTAAGAGGCTCTCTTTAAAAATAAGCACTGTTCTTCAGAAGCACATTAGTATTTATAAACTTCAATTTCATGTTTTTGTGTAGACTCACATGGGGTATCTAAGTTAGCTTCAGCAGTGAGCTAAAGCTATTTAATGTTATAGCTTCACTTTTTTGGCTTACCTTTCTAAGTGGTAACTGTTTAAAATGTATTATATCCTGTATTCATATAGATTTATCAGAGATTAAATGGAATTACGCACCTAAGCCCTATTAAAACTTAAAAAGAGTTAAGCAGTTAATTCTCTGTCAATTTTAAAGACTAGGGGATAAATTTTATATAAGCCAATTCCATTACTTATTTGGGTCAAAAAATAAGTTTTATTTGCGTTCCTTTTTTTCCTTATCCTATTTGGTTTTTTTTTTCAGATCCAGGAAAAATGAGTTATAGTATTTTATACTATACCTCAGCTACAAAGATAAGGAACACTAGAAGAGTCCAAGGGTGTGGACTCACTGTGCATGGATTCCTTTGTAAGTCTTATGAGACATAATGCTATGTAGATAATATCATTAACATCTCTCTTCAATTTGATCTCTTTTCATCTTTCTAGGAGGCATGTCCAGAAGTGCTCTTGGTTTTACTTTTTTTTATTTTATCTGTATTTCCATTTACATATAAGCTCTGTAAAAATACATAAATATGTGTTCTATGATATCAATACATGCTATGTGTGATTATTTTAGTTGTGTATATATCTATATTATATATAAAGATACGGCATGAAAAATGGTATTATATATATAGAAGCAAACATTTAACAGACCATATGGTTTTGTTATATCCCTAGTTTACGTTGGAGACAGTAGTTCACAGAAATATTCCTTACAAATGCACTGCCGTTGGGGGTGGTTCCCGACTTTCCTTGGGCCCATCTCAAAGCTCATGTTGAAAGTTCCCTTGTGTGAGAACAGCAGTCCCTAGTGGACATATGTAATTCCATCAAACCGGGGAACAAATTTCAGCAGCCTGATAACATTTTATGGATACTGTTAGAAGCATTCAACCTTACCAGTGATATTGCTCCAGGAGAAAATGAGAATTTCCAATGACATGGGATCTCATGCTCCAGCTTTATGGTACCTGTTCTTGAGTCGCTGGTGCATGTTTGGAAACAGATTGGGGATTTTTTGTGAAATGTAAATAAACCAATGTCCATTCTCTGGAGTTATATCCTTTCCCAAATTAAAATCAGTAGTACATTTAAGATCCACTGTAAGGTCTCCATCCTGCATATATACCTTGCTGCATATATTCTGTTAAGGTATGTGCTGAGCTTAGACACAAATGCTTGCAGTGCACTTGAGCTGCTTACAGAAAAAAAAAATATTTACAGTATTGGGAAAGATGCATTTAAATTCAGTGTGAAGCTGCAGATGATGTTCTTCCTGGAAATCAGCAGGCCTTTAGGTCACTATGAATTACAGTCTTTAAGAACTGGAACAGTGGTAGCCAAAACCTGTGTGTTAAAGCCAGCCATGTAGTGCAGAATGAGCTGTCAACATCTTCTGAGCGAGACAGATCACACACAAAGGGCAGTGTGCATATGAAATAAAGGGCAGAAAAAAGATGAAATAAACAAGGATCCAACAGGCAAAGTGAGAAAGTCTCTGCTTTACCAACAGATGGAGTTCAGCCTCAGAGAGCAGAGCTCTTCCTTGAACATGACAAGAGGCTGAGTTAGTTACAAAAGGAAAAGCACAACTCAAACTCACCTGAGTTTCTAAAATGATTTTGTGGGACTTTGTAATTTCTTTCTAGAAAGCAGGTAAGCCTTAGTAAAGCTTATTCATTGAACTTCCTAATTTTACAATACATGTATTAGAACATGGATTCTAGAAAAAAAATAACAGTCCTGTCAGCGAATGGCGCTGTGTCACGCAGTGTGATTTGTCCAGAAATAAAATTAATGCAAATACAAGGGATGACTAATTAGCACTTGAACAATAATGACTAGTAATAATTTGCAAAAATACCTGTTCCTAATCATAATCTTATGACAAGATTCAGATTCCAAAGAGTACCTTTAAATGTCATTGACTAAACTCAGATAATGAAAATGTACATCTTATAAGCTGTTCACAGACATTCCATGAATAGAAACAGAATTTTAAATTAGATCAGTAAATGATGTGTTGTATTTGTTCAGCTGTATTTATTATTCATTTAGTATATCTTGTTATTAAAGGTGATACTTTTTTAAATCTAGAAAGATTATTCTGTTGCCTTAACCATGACCCATAACAATTTTAATTTTTTTAGATTATGTGATTAATATTTTTCTCAAAAAAATTGTATAGCCAGTAAATCAATCTTTTTTCCTATTTTTTTAGCATGTCCACCAGCTAGATCTATTTGATTTGAAAGTAACATGAAAGATAATTCTCAAAGTTTGGGTAATAATAACAATAACAGAATCTAATTAGTTAATTACTGCATATAGACAACATCCAAGTTTAAATTCTAAGGATTTTTATTGCCATGTAAATTGTTCTTTAGTCACTCTTTAGGTTTTTTTGGGATTGTTTTCAGATGTTTCTTTTGTGGTTTGTTCCTGATTTCCAGGTACTAGTGATCAGACTTACTGGACTCCAATCATTTGTTGGGCTTCCTCTTGGCAGATTTTGGCACTCTCAACAAAACACTGTGCAAGAACTTGCAAAAACAGGATTAGTAGGTCTGTCCATGAGTGTGGGTTGTGGTTCCCGTTTAAAAACCACCTGAGGAGAAAGTGAAAGAAAATGTCTGTGGATTTGGTTTTTGTTGTGGGGTGCCAGGGAGCGATGGTGTGTGTTTCTGAAATGTAGGGGCAGCAATTTCAAAAGTCTGCCTCATGCAAACAACCTGCTAGTGGGGTTTTAACAGCAGTTTGCCTGCATCTATTAAATATGTTAAACATCTTTAAATCTCATTGAAATCCCATTGTTTTGGGTTTTTTTAAGGACTGGACCAATTTTATCAATAGCATGTGTATTTTGACACATTTGAGTTAATTTAGTCCAGTACTTCCTCGAAAAACCATGAAATTTGCTTAATATATGTGGTGTAACAGAAAGTATTCCTACATTCATCAGAGAAAAAGATAAAAATTGAAGATGAAGATCAGAGGAGAGGTGTACAGTCTAAAAATCTCCAGAACAAGTTATTTCATGGTTCGCTACCTTTGTATTTACTGGTAATCTTTGGTAATTATAGGTATTCTTCTTTTATTCATAGATATATTTGGTCTGGTTTTTGAAATCTATTTTGTTCTGGATTGACATTTCATAGAGTAACTTAATGTAGCGCAAAAATATTTCCATTTACATATTCTAATTTTTCCGTCTTTCACTTTTATTGAATATTCCTATGATCCTGAACTGCAGAAATGCAGAAGCAAAGTCCCTAATTTATCTTCATACTGTGTTTTATTTTATATACATTCATTAATTGTCTCCTAAATTTACAATGCAGATCTTTTAATTTCTGTCAAATGTAAGTTCTTTCATGTCCTTAATAATTTTTATGCCTTCCTCTGTGTTTAATTTCTTGTACTTTTAGTTTTTTGTTGTTGAAATAAATTATGCTTTTAGTAACAGTTAGATTTTTAGAGGTCTTTTCCAACCCAGCCGATTCTATTATTTTATGATAGAATATGCAGAATTGTCACCAGACCGTAAATTATAAACCATCATATAGTGCTATTTTCAAAATTGTTTTTGGAGACATATAAGAACACTGTACTTCTTTTTCAGTTCTTTGTCCTTTTTGCTTCTAGTTCTTTCTTAGTACTTGTCTTACAAATGAATTTGAAAATTGGAAAACAGAGGCCCTGGAAAACTTGAAGAATGCTGTAGTTTTCAGTATCTCACACATGAATGGTTCATATAGAATCCTACAAAATGTTCCCATGGCTTTTTTTTTTATTCAAATGCTAATATTATTCCTATATGAATACAGTAGCTGATTGTTTTGATTTATGTTCATATATTTTCAGATACTAACCAGTAGTGGGGTTTTTTTGACTAACCTGTTCTACTACTAACAGTAGAACAGTTCCCATCTACCTGGATGGCAGTAGAGCAAAAATCTCAAAGATTGGAATTTATATTAGTTGGCAAAATGACATGGAAAGCAGTCAAATGGAAAAGCAGGCCAAGACACGCATCATATGAGAAATGAAAATAAAAGAAAATGTGAATATTTGGATGTGTAGAAGCCATGAAAACCATAACAAGAAGAGTGATAACTAAGGGAAAAGAAGTGGTTTGTGAGAAAAGATTTTGAAAAAGACTTGTGGTATAGAGGCCAAAGAATGACATAGCCCAAGAAAAAAATTCTGAAGCCTTGACAACTGGTGGTGAGAAAAGATTAGTCATTGAGAATGGTTGAGCTGGAATAGCAGAATTAAAAGTTGGAAATCACCTTTTTAGAAACATTGAGGGGGGGGAAGTAATTAAATGCCACAAATCTGTCTCACTTTTGCCTTTTGCCCTTGTAAACATTGTTCTCATTGAAACTGCCTGATTGGTGTATGTATACAAGTTGGTTCTTTGCTTTGCATGTAGCCAGAATTTTCCTTGGTGGAAGACTTCCGTTACATGTCACAACACTAAATAAGTGATATTCAGTGATTTTAATCTTCTTGCTAAATTTCCTGGTTAGAAATTTGACAAATGGCATTTGTATTCATTGTTTATTCTGTGAAATCAGTAAATTTTCCTGAGTGTGTGGAATTTGAAAACAAGTTCTGTCATGTCCCCATATCAGGATGTATATAGGTTCCGTCACTCAAGTGTATCTTTTTATTTTGTTATTCAACCTGCTACTTCACCTGGGAACTTCAAACATTATTCAGGACCATCTCATTACAGTATACAAATTTAGACCAAAAGAAGTCTTCTGCAAATAGACCATGGTATAATACAAGAAGAAGGTACAGTTCTATAAATGTCTTTCATTTGCATAGGCCAATCAGATTTGCCAAAGGAAATAATTGTTCATGGCAATCCTGTTCAATGTGCTCTAGGAAGGCCCTCCTTTAGCAGGGAGGTTGGACCAGATGACCCTCCCAGTGATCCCGCCCAAACTTACCCTTTCTGTGATTCCCTGCTTCCAGATGCCAGTTTCTGTCTCTGTGCTACCCTGGCCTTTTGGCTGACACAAGTAATTGAATGGTTGCACAGTGACATGAATCAAGGAACTGGTTTAGCTGAAAGGTAACCTAGCAGAAGAAAAATGTTCAAAGTTCAACACCAAGTTCTGTTTCTTCTCCGTTAGAAGCAAAATCAAATTAATCATAGCAAAGTGCAACTACACTTATTTCCAGCATGTTTTATGTTCTTAAAGAACCTGAGACAAAGTCATTGATGTTTTCAAAGTTAAGCCATTCAATATCTTACTAATTTTGTTGTTTGGTTGGGGGGGTTATGTCTGATTTAAATTTCTGTGCTGCACTATTATCTTTTTACTTTTGCCTTATTTACTATGAATCTGGATACCAAATGGTTCCCTTTAACCTCCTTTCTTTACTCTAGTATTTTAGACTCGTATTTGTTCTCCTCTGTCTCTTCCCAAGTCTAAGCAGTCCCAATTTGTTAACAGCTTCCATTTGCTTGGTTTTCTTTCTAGTGTAGTGGGTTGACCCTAGCTGAACGCCAGGTACCCACTAAAGCCACTCTCTCACTCTCCCTCTGCAACTGGACAGAGGAGAGAAAAATACAACTAAGGATTCATAAGTAGAGATAAGAGCTGGGAGAGGTCAGTTATTGATTACCTTCACGGGCAAAACAGATTCAAAGTGGGGATATTACTTAAATTTATCACTAACAAAACCAGAGCAAAAAAGTGAGAAGTAAAATAATCTTAAAAACACCTTCCCCCCACCCCTCCTTCCTTCCATGTTCTCCCTCCTTCCCACTCCAGCAGTGCAAGGGATGGGGAATGGGGTTACTGTCAGTTGTTGTTTCTACCGCTGCTCAAAGACAGGAGTCCTTCCCCGGCTCCTGTGGGGTCCCTCCCATGGGAGACAGTTCTTCACGGACCTCTCTGGCATGAGTCCATCCCACAGGCAACAGTTCTTCACGAAACTGCTGTCCTGTGGGTCACTCCTCCATGGAGTGCAGTCCTTCACAAATGAGCTGTACCGATGTGGGTCCCCCACAGGGGCCACAAGTCCTACCTGGGAGAAACCTGCTCCAGAATGGGCTTCTCACTCCATGCGCTGCAGGTCTCTGGCAGGACCCTGCTCCATCTTGGGCCTCCCACAGGGTCACAGCCTCCTTCATGCATCCACCTGCTCCAGCATGGGCTTTTCCATGGGGTGCAGATGGATCTCTGCACCCTGATGGTCCTCCACGGGCTGCAGGGGCCTCAGCTCTGGTGCCTGGAGCACCTCCTGCCCCTCCTTCTGCACTGACCTTGGTGTCTACCTTGTTGTTTACATGTTCTCACTCTGCTCTTCCCTGGCTGGAATTCTTTCTGCACAATACCTTTCTGATCTTAAATATGTTATCACAGAGGGGTTACTATCACTCCTGATTGGCTCGGCCTTGGGCAGTTGCAGGAAGCCTGTCCTGGAGCCAGCTGGCATCGACTCCTCCAAAGAGGGGAAGCTTCTAGCAGCTTCTAACAGAAGCCACCCTTGTAGGCCACCTGACTACAAAAACCCAGCCACAGAAACCTACTACACCTAGCCTTTGAGTTTTCTTCTTACAGTTCTTTGCCAAACTTTTTCTTGAAAGAAATGTCCAAAGCTGTACATGATTCCAGCTGCGAACACACTGATTTTGAGGAAAAGGTCAATAAAATCAGAGAACAGAATAGGAAGCCTGCTTCATTTTAATTACTAAAGAGTAATCTTTTCTTTGTTTTGTGTAAACCCCTTTACTAGCTCTAAGCTCTTATCTCTTGCTTTATTCAACTTCCTTGAATTTTTGATGTTTCTTCAGCTTCCTTGAATCCTTTGTATTGAGAATTAAGCCCCATATGGGCCATTCATTTAAGAGTTGGACTCGATGTTCTTTGTGAGTCCCTTCTAACTCAGAATATTCTGTGATTATGTGATTCTGTGAAATTATATTTGTAAAAGTTAAGTGATCAGTTGAAAAGCTTTCAGCCCCAAAATATGGATCCCAGTCTATCTCTTTACAATTATATGAAAATATACAACACAGTAAATGCTCATTTCGAAGTGAAGTTGAAGTAGAGGACATCTTAAAAGCCATCATTGTTTTGTTGGTAATGTTATCAGCGTACAGCACAGGAACCAGCTAGAAAAAAGGTTTTACAGTTTATTTTCCATTTTACCTCTCTTTTGTGCCCATTTGTTTTCCATTATGCTATAAAATGGTGTTAAGGCAGCATAAAACTCTGTTAATGCAACATAAAATGCTATTATGAAATACAATGCCTGAGATTCTGGAAACAAAATTAAAACTCAAATATTCCCTGTATACCTGCTTTAAATTCTGTCATAAAATAATAATAATCTGAAATTGTTGAGATAACCATTCCAGTGTTCTGCTTTTTGCACTTAAAAATAAATAAATAAATAAAAACAACAATTTGAGTAGTTCCACTGGTGAATTTTTTATATTTATGTATTTTCCAAAATGTTTTTTAGGTACCAGTACTGTAAATGTTAGCATTGAAATGGAAAAGTATACTATTTTGTCACCTAAGTATTCCAAGATATTTAATTAAAAATAAATAAAGAAATTCTGGCATAGAACAATACCATTCACTATACTATTTGAGCACTGTGCCAGACCCACGAGCCTCCAAAATATGAGGACAGAAGACTATTCTGAAAACATGCCCAGTGCAGTTCAGGAAGTAGGAGTTTGTCTCTGTAAATTCCCAACCATATTATTTTAAGAAATTGTTTCAAAGTCAACTGGAGACAGCAGCATTAAGAGAGTTTACAGAGATCTTTGAAACACCAAGAGTGTATTTTCAGAAAGACGGCCCTGGGAAATGGAGCATTAATCTAAGTGACAGCGACCTCCTCATAGTCAGGGAAGCCCTGGACACAGTGTGATCAGTGAACCAACCGCTGTATAAATGCAAAGGAACTCAGTAGTGCGTGAATGGCATGTGAATTGCACTCACCGTGAATTTGATGTTAAATCCACTGTGTAAATATAGTAAATACAGTGCACTGGATTTACTAACTGCCTGTTATCTCTGCAGTTAATTAGCTGATCACCTATGTAATTTGAAAACTTGAAAATAACAACAGAATGTAAAGTGGCACTATCTGATTCTGGAAAAACAATAACAGGCATCTAATTACAACTCCTGAAGAAAATCACCTTAGTGACAAATCTGAAAGTATTTTTTTTTAAAAAATAGCCATGGACATGAAACCTGTCTTCTATCTGAGGCCCAGATTCAGTATTCAATCCAATTATTAAAGGCAAATGAGCTGCATTTTCTCAGTTACCCAGTCTTTGGAATCCTCTCTTATTTGCCCTTCAGACTCTAATTTTTATATTTTTAGTTTAGAGTGACTTTTTCAGTTCCTACCATGTTGCAATTTTCTCCTGACCCCTTTGGTATTTCCAAATAGCTTTGTACATGCTCTGCTCTCCCTCTGCTACCAATCTCAAGGGAATATTTCTCACAAACAAGAAACCAACTTCCATTCATGATGATCTGTTTCCTGTTATGCTACCCTCTACCACTGGAAACTACAGTACCAACCTGCTATTTGCACCTCAGACATCCATAAAGCATTGATGTTTTTCCTCCAGAAATCCCGTTTCACTTGTCATGATAAACTCAAAACAATATAAAAGTTCGCATTATTGCAACACTAACCTGAGTACAATCTCTGCCCATGAAAATGCTCAATATTGCATCTCTCCATCTCCTCTTCCATATTTCTTTATACACATCTGTTGTGTCAAGTGGGCCGTATATTTCTCTTCTCACATGTATGTGTGCTTATACACAACACACCTATGATAAGCATCCACTGCTGCCCATCCTGCAGTAGGACATGCCATGTGTGCTGGCACATCCTGCAACAAGGGTTTCTTATTTCTTTCTTCATCTACAAAACATTTCTTAGAGAATGAAGCTATCATTGTTAAAAGTTTTGGTCACTAGAGAAAGTTTGTTTGTTGAATGCATTAATTTATTTTTAGATCAGTCACAGTGCAGAAATGAATAGAAATATCCTCACTATTGTGGCTAAATATTTTGAAATGTCAAACCACAGCCCGGGGCTGTTTGAGCAAATAATAAATAATATATCTTCTTTGCCTGAAGTAGCATATTATACACAATTTTGATGACTTTCCAGTACTTGGTAATACAGAAGGCAAAGATTGTGAGTATTTGGTAATATTTTTAAGTACGAAAAAGTTTGAATAGTAATTTACAGAATAGTTACTTATAGATTTTAAAGATTTGATTATTTATTGTTTTTCCTCTAGATCCTCCTTAAGAAAAAGTTGTTGAAAACTGATTTTAAACTTATGAAAAGCCCAAAAGCAATTTATGAAATAATTTAAGTAGCACATTAAAGAGAAATGTAGTTTTAACTTCATCCTGTGAAGTTTTTAATTTATTTGTTTTGAGTAAGAAGCAATGTGTCATGGAAGTAGTAACTATGTAGTACAATACCAGAAGATTCAATCTTGCAGAAGCAGAATAATTAATATAATTCAGATAACTAATCTAAATACAGCTGAATATAACACATCTAATTAATATATGAGTTAGGAAGAATTACATTTTTCTACATTCATGAAAAATATATGCAAAATGTATATCTGTTCTGATTGCTTTAGTTTTTACAAAGGGTTTAATCACCTTGAAAGATGAGTTGTTGCATTAGGAACAATGTGTCTATGCGTACGGTTTTTACAAACTTTTCTGTTTTTCTCTGAGACTAATATTGTAACAGCTTCTGTAATTTATTTTTTTTTTTTTGTTCTGAGAAAGTGAAATAAAAGTCTCTATTTCTCTGCTACAAATTAAGCAGACAATTAAAAAAATGGAAAATTTGAGTGGTAAAGACTAGAGGGTTTTATTCTTCCAAGAGAGACATGTTTTTCGCCTGAGTTTGAAATCGACTGAAGTATTTAACTTTTAAGCTAGTCTTAATACCGTGCTCAATTTACATTCTTGTTAAGCCTGGTTAGAAGCAGAGGATTTCAAAAAATATGAATGAAAGTTATACCTTATTTCAGTCAACAGCACTGAATTCAATGTAGCCCAGATTTGCCTAGAATATGCAATATTATATAGAATGTTATGAATGCCCGGTGATTTTGTTTAATGCATAATCATCAGTAAATCATCATCCACCATGACCTGCATGATGCATTTACAAGTAATGTGAAAGAATGAACAGTTTATGTAATAGAATTATTTTAGGTAGTGGGTTTCAATGTGGATTCAGACTTTTTTTTTTTCCAGGATTTTACTAAGTCTTTAGATCTGCAAGATCAAATTCAGTTCACAGACCTAAGGGTCTGCATGCAAGTGGACAAGATTTCTGGGACCATGTGATTTTTTGATTTGAAGGCCATTGCAGTTGTGAGTATGAGTAACTATTTCTTTGAATTTGTCCACATAGTTGTCATTGTTCTTCCTAAAATACCCCCATGAATTCGTAATCTTCAACAATTGTTCCAGCAGTGAGCAACTGAGAATTCAACATTGAGATTGTTGAATTCGATCTCCACGTCTTTTCTGTACAGTGTCAAACTGAAGCCCTTAGGCTGGAATGAAGAGAGAAACTAGGCTAGCTTTGAGTGCTTTGATACAAATACTGAACTTCTCAGTCCATTTTTCTATATCTGATTTAACAGTGCGATAACCCAATATGTATTATTTCACCTTTCATCTGAAAAACAAGTAACTGAGGCTCCAGGGACAAAAAAAAATAAATTAATTAACCTCTCTGACTGGACATCTGGTATCTAGGCAGCTATAGCTTGTAGCATTTGGAACAAGTTACGTTTCACAAAAGGTTGAGGCAACACTCTCATGTGGTAAGGTGTTGAAACAGCATATTGGTTTACTTTTAATCTTCCTATCCTGATTTATGGTGTATATGCTTTGTCTCCCAGGAGATATCAGACACCACAGATTTTCAACTGTGAAAGCATGGGTGACCCCTGCTACTTCTGTTTGATTTTATTTCTAACAGAACTGCCATGGGTGCTGACAACAATTGTTAAGTTCACTATTTCATCTTTATTTCATTTCTCTGTGTTATTTTACCTAACTCTTAACATCTGATAGTCTGAGCAAGGTCCTGATGCTGAGAAGGACAGATGTCCCTTCTAGCATCATTGACTTTCACGGGAATAAAACATTCATCATCTTTATCAGAAACCACTACAAATTTGGCAAGAAAGAGTATCCTCCATCCCTCAGAGCTTCAATTCAAGACCAAAAGCAGAGTTCACAGTTTCTATTATAAAAACAGAATAAAAAGGGAGATTTTAGTCTTAAAAAATTTCACTATGAAATTTCACATCAACTATGATTTAAAACGGTAAGTTCCTTTGATGTTGTTCTTTGAAACTGGCATCCTAATCAAGGACTGTAGGTTAAGAAGTCAGGACTGAGAGCGGTACATTATCTAAGATAGACTTTGATGGTTTGCAAATGAAAAAAAAATTAATTTGCATCAACCTGGCAGAGAAAAAATAAATGCTGAGGATGATAAGAGGTCATCTTTTGGATCATTGCATGCCACAGAACTTGAACAGGGTTATCAAGTTATGTTGTGCTGACATTTGTCAAATTGTCAATTTTGTGTGAATTCACAGGGATCAACATAGTATTACGGGGCATATTTAAAGTTTGAGAGTTCATGAACAGAATTTCAAAGCACAACCACTAGAGAACACTTTTATAAAAAGTTTCAAAGATTATCATAGGTTCAGTAGCTTTCTTTTTTTTTTTTTTTTGTAAAATACTGAAACAAAGTGGTGAATATTAATCTTCAATTTCTCTTTATATCCCAAATAAACAAATTGTAAAGCACATGTAATGAGTAGATGAACACACTAAACACCTGATCTTCAAAGCATCTAGCTTTAAAGTGAAATTAAAGACATCTTAGGTAACCCCTTAAATTGTTTATTTCCTCTTTCATATTTACAAATAAGAAGAGATATACCATCAAGCCTGTGACTCAAATGAAATCATTTAACACACAATAATCTCTTATTCTTACATTATACTGGGAGGTAATAGGTTTGAACTGTGTAGCATTTCTGTGTTTGTGTAAAAAAAATAATAATCACAAATTCAACTGGGACACTGTATTTTTTACAGGCTTTATGAAAAACTCCTAATTAAGTGTTGGGTGTATCTGTTCTCCATTGCTTCTGACTAGCTCTCTCTGCTACAAGGAGGAAGAGGCATTATGAGATTTGTTGACAGTCTTTTCTACGGGAAGGTGTTTGTGGAAACCTTTGCTAAGATGGATAAATTCAGTTCAGTTACTGAAAGAATTAAAAGTGAATTAAAATAACAAGATCTCAATGAACAATCCATAATATCTTGTATACTACTTATTAAAACAAAGGGCATAGTGGATTATAATGAATAAATGGAAGACTAACATCATTAATAAATACATATAGCTCAGATGTGCAAGAAGAGAAAATTCAAATGATGAAAAAGGACAAGGTTATATTGACATGCTTTGAAATGAGACCTTGCTTTCTTCAGACATTTCCTTTGATTCTTTATAGACTCCTATCAATTTATCAGTATGAAATTTGTCTCTTTCGGGAACTGTGAGGTTTTTCTATTCAGTGAGCTGAATGTTACCGAGCTTCATTCTCTCATACACTTTCACAGAATCACAGAATATGCTGAGTTGGAAGGTACCCACTCCAACTCCTGGCCCTGCACAGGACCGTCCCCAGGAGTCACACCATGTGCCTGAGAATATTGTCCAAATGCTCCTGGAACTCTGGCAGGCTCTCCCAGACCAGTTCTTATAAAGCAATTTCAAACTCACCATGCCCTTAGGTAACCAGCCTCAATGTGGCTTTTTGGGTGTAGGGTGAGCTCCAGAGAAATCTGTGCCTTTGAGGGCAGGAGTGAAAAGGTAGAATCTGCACCCAGCTGCCTGGCCAGCCTGGCAGAACTACAAAGTTCTGGCAGATGTGCCTAGCTCCTGCCTTCCACTAGTTCTTGTATGCCTGCACTTTGAGGCCAAAAAATCTTGGCTTAGGGCTTATGCTTCTTTTAAGCCATTATTGTTTTGCTGTACCTCTATAGTTGCTGCTTCTGATAGCCTAAAACCAGTTTACATGGTTACACAACCTTGAGTTGCAAGCCAGAGGGTATGAGCCAGGTCTCCGCATGCCAAAAGGAGAAAAAGCAATTTTAAAGATGACTTCTTAAGTGGATAAGGTCACTAAACATTACAGTCCTCTGGCACTGGGAGAAAAAAAATCCTTCCCTGAGTGACATGGTTCTGATGTATTTTTAAGCAAGGTGTGGAAAAGCGTGCTATGTGGGAAATGCTTTAAGTTAGAAGTGATACAACAATGTTTAAATGTAGGAGAAGAGATGTGCAAGTTAGTCAGACACAGCTGAAATACCCAGAAGCAGAATAGAGAAAGTATGACTTGTTTATGTAAAATACTGGTTGAGTGTTGCCAACCACAGAGGAACAGGTTTTAACTACTTTCCCCTCTGATATTGACCACATTTTAAGAGCATTCAAAACCTATAAGGAAGACCTTACTTTCAAAACCCTCAAATTTTCACATAGATACTGAAGAAACTGTTCTTTCTCCTTAAGATTATAATTTTTGTTATAATCTAGTTGTGTGCTTGCAGTTACTGTGTTGGAATGACTTGAAAAGACAGCATGTAATTGGTAATAGCTTTGCTTGTCTTAGCAGCTCATGTCAAACTTCATTATACTGAAATTCTCTTCCTGGAGGTGTATGCTTTTTGTGAATATAATTTAATTAACTTCTTAATACTTGATGTTTTCATCCTTTTGTTTCTAGTATTTATTTTTAAGTAGTTCCCTTTGAAGGCGTATACACATTCTCATTATAGTAAGACTAATTCACTGTACTCTTGTTAGCAAAGACTGCTGGATGCCCATGACTGATGCACAGAGAGCAGATTGCATATTTAGAAAGGTATTAAAGCTGAACAGCCTGTTCTGCATTTAATATTGTTCCTTACCAGTAAGTTAATAATATCAGTTATGAAACACAAGGCAATCCTTTGTTCAGCACTGACACTGATAAATATGGTTTTCAGTGGTTTTGGTAATTTCCTCATTAGGTCTCTATTCCTTAGAGAAAAAAACAGTTAAAATTATTGCCAGCCTTTCCTTCTGATGATATTGGCTCATTGTTTGTTTGCCACCACCATTTGGTCAGGATGGAACTACTGGGAAAAATAACCTTTCTGAAAATGCAAAGTGCTGCCAGCTTTGAAGAGAAATGACACACAGTGGATATTTGGTGTTCAGTGTTTGCATTTCCAGGGTCTTCTAGAAAGGACAATTTTTTTTCAGCTGCTGTTTATATAGCTGGCGTGTTCGCTGGATGTGAAAAGCAATGTTATCAAACATATCTAATGCAGTCAGTGACATTCAAAAATCTGATGAATCCATGACCTGATTCTGCAAGGTGTTTGCATGAAATAATTTCAAATCCACTGATATTAAATAGAGGTAAAGCTGACTGTGTTCTTGACAGGGTTGTTCAGTATTGTAGGTTCCTCTAATATTATTATTTTAACATGTCCACAGGACCTTCAATATCCATCCAGTATGTTTCAAACTTTCTTTGTTGTTTTCCAGTGATTACCTGCTTGATACACAAAACAGCTGGAGATATCACCAAACAGGTAATTTGGAACAAGGTCTCTTTTGTTGTTAAAATATGATACACCTGCTGGCACATTTTGGAAATAAGAGCTATCAAAACAAGTGAAATTTCAGATTGTTCTGTTTGGGGTTTTTTAATTCCTAAAGTAAAATTAGCCATTGGCATCTATCGACTAAAGCTAAATAAATAACAAATAATTACATCTTTTTTTAACTTTTAAATAAATTCTGTTTAGGAATAAATTAATAGTCTTAGTTTGTACTCTGATATCTTCTAAAGAAGTGAGCTACCATTCCACACTATGAAAAGGAAAGAACCAAGGCACAGTGATGCCACCATTTTATCATGAGTCTTGGATCATTTGGTAGTCTTCTTTAAGTATCAGGCCCTGAAGTTCCTCCCTACAAGAAAACTAGTTTGACTATTAAAATAAAAAGTAATAATTAAAAAGCTCTCATTAATTATTTTTGTTGGACAAAAGCTGTAAAATGCGCAACTACAGGATCAAAGAGCAGATGGAAAATAAAAAATATACAAGGATAGATAAATAAACAGATAAATCTGTCAATGTAAAGTTGTATGTCACATCAAAACACTTTGGGAGTCTGACTTGAACTGTTAAGGCAAATACCAAAGGAATTACATGTGGTAATATAATCCTTTTTTTTTTTTTATTTTGACCAAAACTTTTATGTGAATTTGTTTACAAATAATTAGGCCTTTAATAAACCAGCATTATGAAGTGGGGACATACTAATGAGCTTGAAGAACAAAATAAAGTACCTTTAAGAAATAAAAGCAATCAACTTTCATGTTGCTGACAAAATTGTTGTTGAACCAGCACATTCCATGGTAAGGTCAAGGTATGCTTTCATTTTGCTATTATGTCCACACTACTGGAAGACCAAGATCCCTGAGGTACACAGGCTCCCTTCTGTACTGTGATCCTCCTCCATATCACCTGGTATTTCTTCTTCTGTATTATAGTTCATTTCTTTAACAAAAAATGAAGGACCACTTCTCAGTCACAAATGTTTCTTCATCCTGCCTGCCTTCCAAGGTCCAGAAAGTATCCAAACACCTTTATGGTTCTGAGTCTCAGCTGTGAGCGATGTCACATAGCACCAAACCATTACCTGTAGACTTCTGGGCATCCAAAACCCCTCAATATCTGGTCAGCACGGTTTTCAGTAGGGTTTTTAGTAAAAACTTGCTGTTAAAAATTCATAGATATTATGAAGATCAGTTTTTTCAAAACATCAGGAATTTTAACGGGTTTAAACTGCATTTCCTTAGGGATCTCGTGCTAAATGATACCATTTGGGGGAGCCGTTTCACTGCAGCTCTGCGAGGCTTGCCGCTCATCTTGGTCCTATCCAGGAGCACAGCAACTGAGGGAAAAGGCAGGGCAGGAGCCTGTCTGTGACAAAAGGCAAGAGTTAACCCTGACAAACTAGTAGAAAAGAACATATTATATTAAAAAAATAGTAAAGAGAAGGAAAAACAAAAACCAAAAAAACAACTCCCAAAAAAACCCCAACAGATGTTCACAATCAAAAGAATGTAAAACTTAACTGGGCACTTCAAAATTTCTGTGGGACTTGTATGTCTTCTGGAGCTAATCAAACAAGGAAGATGTAACTACCAAAGAGATTTAGCTCTTCTAGAGACCAAAGATCAAAGGAAAGGCAGAACACTAATGTAGGTAAATGGATTAAGAATTTAAAAGTACTTTCCCATCTCCTGAGCTTCTCCAGCTGTATGCACTTAGTTTCAAGGCTCCTGCCTTTCAGTGAATGTTTATAGACTATGAAATACTTCAGTAACAGGAACCTCTTGCACAGTGTGGTGTGAGAAGTTCCATTTCAGAGTACTTCTGTAATTTACTCTTCCTTCTTCATCTGAAATTGCACTGTCAGAGAATTTTTCTTGAGCATATTTCTGAAACTGTTTTCTCTCTAACATTGGTATTTACATTCTCCACTATCAAATATTTATGGCTAGTTGTTATACCCATTTTCAATGCTCCTTTTACTGGGCCACAATTTTTCATTTATTCTTTTCTTGCCAGATATGACTTTTGTTCTCTCTGATGATCCATGTAAACCTCTCTCTTTTTTGTTCCCCCTTGAATTTCATGCCATTATTATTATTAGTACACTAATCATTGAGAAAGCCTGATTTTGGTAGCTTTTTTTTCTGTATGATATTCCAGTCCCTTGTAAAACAGATAGTGCTGTCCAAACTTTTTATTAAAAGTGGACATTGAAAAAAATCCATTTGATATGTCTCATTATTTAAAATGGTAACTTTACTGAGAGTCTCACTCAATGACAGTATTTTCTCTGAAGGCTAGTAGTTGTTATTAATAGTTTCTCATCCATTGCAATTGCTTTCTATCTTTTTCGGCTCTACTAGTTTTCCATGTCACAGCACCAATTACACAATGAAGTCCAATTAAATGAGATTTCTTATATTTCTCTTATTTAGAAACTTTAGTTGCCGAGTTATCTTTCCTAATACCTTGAATGTCTAACCCTATTTGCTTTAACTTCCATATCCATAGTTACTCTTGACATAAATTTTTGTTATAATGCCTTGCACATTATTGGCCTTATATCAACAGTTCTGAACATTAAGATCAAGGAATTTCTTTTTGGAATTATGATGGGTTTGGTTTTGGTTTTTTTTACTTGTTTTTATTATGTGCTAGTTACTATTCAGTAGATATTAAAAACAAAACCAAGACCTTTGTCTTAAAAATCTTTGTATGAATGCTGCTGTGTTAGGTTTATGGTTTGACTCAATGATCTTAAGGGTCTTTTTCAACCTAAATGACTCTATGATTCTATATTGATTTTGTGTGTCAGATATGGAACAACTTGTGGGAAGAGATCATTGGTCACAACCAATTTGGGGTCATTATTTGTTTGCATTTTCCTTCCAGTTTCATTGTGGTGGATTCTGTTTTCCTGCTGTCCTTAAGTTCATCTTCTCTTTGTCCCCAGATAAACTGCATCATTGTGAAAATATATATATTAATTTTTTTTCAGACCCACATCAAGCTTATCTTTAATCTCTACCCAGAACCTTCTTCATAGTAATTTTACCTTTTAAAATGTTTTTTTTTTTTTTTCTGTATACCCAAAGAATCTTTATTTTTTTTAATATCCTTTGCCAGGTCTGACTCATCTACCTCTTACTTTTCTATGTCCTGATCAGTAAAGAGTGATTTTCCCTCCTAATCAGGTTGTTTTTCGGTCTGTCTACATATACATCCTTCCCGAGGGAACTATTGATTTGGGTAGGTCCTTTTTTATCCCGGAGATTTTTTTAATCTTCTTTTTCCTATCATTTCACCTGTGTAGATTGCTGACAATATTAGTATCTTAGACTTTAGGAATACCAGGCCTATATCATATCTGGAGTCCTCAGATGTATTTCTTTCTCTACCTATTTGATATTCAACCTTTTGATGTGGAGAAATTAGGATTCAGAATATAGCTGAGACTTCTAAGTATAACATAATGAATAATAAGTGGTGACAGACAAAATAAAAGCTAATTGACTTTACTCTTCAGATGTTTTTTTCCTGCAATAACTATGGGTAAAAGTTTGAAATTGGATTTAATATGAAAGACAAAGTCAGTTCTTCTACATATTAATAGTTTTATATTTTTGACTTGCAAAGTTACAAACAGATAATGTTCACTTAACATTATTCTGTTGCACCTGTTCATATAAGAAGACAAAAAGCCCTCGATTGTCTGTTACTGTCCTTGGGGTATGTCTGTGTATACTTCTGAATGATTAAATATTTCATTACAAATTTGATAGTTTTCACTGCATTTAAATACCCTGAACTGTCATATGTATCTACTGAGGCAGTTGCCAGCAAGAGAGAATTCTCAAGTAGTGGCAGAGAGGACTTATGAAACTAAACATCACATCTTTTAAATGATTAAAAAGAGAACCTGAGTGGAGACCTGGCCTATTTCTTTGGTCACATGGATGGTTAAAGGTGGGGTAAAACCAACTTTTCTTGATAAGGAATTAAAGGGACAACAAAGAAAGAAACTTCAGCTGTTCTATGGAGACATGAATAAATTCTCTTTACTATGTGGATTGTCTTGCTGGAAGGATACAGAAATGTTAGATATCTGGGAATATTCTTATTTTTTCTCATTCCTTACCAGTGTGAGCAGGCAATTTGTCATTCTGTTTTACAGGGGTTACTGACCCTTTCATTGGTCTGGGTATAGAAAGAATCATAGTCTTTTTGAAATTATGAAGCAGTTAAACCTATAATAGAGCCAACATGTTTCTGTTTAATAGTGAAATCAGAGTTAAGTTAATAATCTTGTGCTGGCAGAAACCTCTTCTGTAGATGTTATCCATTGGTCCCTTGGAGGTATTTGTCCTTTCTTCTCTATGAGTGCAATTAGAAAGTTTATAAAACAACATTTTTTTTACCTTTTTTCTTTATGATTTCAGCAAAAAGTGTTGTTAATGAGCAAACTTTCAGTTTGCAAAAAAGCTGATGGTCAAATCTCAAATGCAGTCTAATATGTTTTCCTGTCTAAATCTGCAAAGCAGCTGTAGAAGTAACTTGGCTTCGGTAAAGCCTGCAAAGTATTTACATGATTATGTAAAGCACTTTAAATCAAAATTTGCAAGCAATCAGAAGACTTAAAAAAAAAAACTTAAGAAGTACATCATAACATCCTTCTCCAATTTCCCCTCATTAACTACTTCATTTTTATGCATTCTGAACAGTTCCTGATCTTAAGTCAGAATGTGTCCATGATCACATCCAAAATGAACTCTCGCACAGTCTACACAATCCTTTGCTAGATTAATTGCTCAGTTTGTATGAGTCAGGAATGTCTTCTAATCAAAGCAATTTTAGATATAAGATTGTTTTTACCATGATTAATTCAAATAAGTTTAAGTGACATGAGTATCCTTTGCTTTTCACTGTAAATGTTGAAGGGTATTGGATCCATAGTCTTATTTCAGTCTTAAAGTAAAACAATTTGCATAAACATTAATAAATTTGCATAACTTATTTTCCCATGACAATCTGTCAAGTAATTTGAAAAGAGCCATAAATGATGACAATCAGTTTCATAATTGCAATTTATGTTAATAAGCTCTCTATGGCTCTAACTCTTTTCTGCATTATGGGCAAGTTCAAATGTGTTACTCTCAATGTTAGTAATGTTGCTGTTGTCTTAGTTTAATCAAAAGTAAACACTTTAAGATAATAAAATAGATACAAAATTATTATTTTGAAAATTAAAAGTTCATAATTTCCAACCCTAAGAAATTGCAAATGCCTACAAATAACTTGAGGTATCCACTGGATTCTTGCTAAGTTTGTAGAAGAGGAACCACATAATATTCACTCTCTTTAATTTCCTGTTTGTAGATTTGTTGATACTTTTGTTGATAATTTTGTGTGAGTGTTTAAGTTTGTAGATTTTATTCTATACATTTTGAAGATCTGAGCACAAATCTCCTATTTTAATAGGAGAATTTGAATAATGAAAATATTCTTGAATTTTGCTTTTAAACCAGATTTTGTTTCCCTTAAACCATACCAAACCTAATAGAAAATGAATCAGTGGCTAGAGTGGTCACATGTCACTATGCTATCCCAGAAGTTGAGGGTTATATTGTATCAGGACAGGACACCTTTCTGTTTGGCTCAGTGAACATTAAAGTGGGATTCATGAGACTGCAATAAAAGGGATTATTCTGTTAATCATTTAAACAAGATGAATAAATCTGAAATAGGAATATGTGGTATCAGATTTTATGAATGATTCTGAATCTAGAATTTACCGTATGAAAGGTCATTAAATGAATGGTTAAGCCTGATGAAAAGATTTGGATTTTCTACTTCTACTGAAATCACTGGGATTTGCTTTTTATTTGACATCAGAAGAAATAAATTATGTTGTTGATGCTTAATTACCATTTATTAGTGATTTCATGTGTTACGAAAAATTCTGTGATCAATACCATATCACAATTCAAAAATGCCCTATGGGAAACTTCATCAGAACAGAACAGAGAAACTATGAAAAATTTCAAAGTGTATGGATTCAGAGGTAAAATTTAGTACTCACAAACCTCCTTCTTCCCATAGGACGCCTTTTTGTACCATATATGCTTTCTTTATAGACTTGCAAATCATGAAAAAAAGCTGATGGCAAAACTGTTAAGAAACTACCTGCAGTGAAACTGTTTCTTTTAATGAGTATCTCCTAAGGTGAACATGGATAATAGCCAGACAAAACCATCACCCTCGGAGAAAAGAACTGTTGCTATTGATTTCTTTTTTTCTGCGGAAAGGAAATTTTAACTGGATCATAGGAGTAGGAATGTTTCCGGTGAATTTGAAATTTCTGACAAATCTGAAAATAAACATATCCTGAACAATCTGGGAATAACTCACCTCTTTTCCAAGCAGAAAGTCTCTTTCATTGAAAACTCAGAAAACTCTGCAAAAGAGGTCTGGGTATCGGTGACTGTTTCTTTGACATTGAAGTAGTCTTTGTCAAAGCTTAATGTTAGCTCACTGCATTACATTTTTATCGAGTCTGCATGTAGTTAAAAACATTAATGAAAATAGGAGAAATTCAAAGTCCAGGTATAATTTCCATGAGCTTTTATTTAATTCTGGAGGTTTTTATTTCATGTATGTAGTCTTATGCAAATGTGGATCAGCAAATTATATCCCTGTGGGATAAAATTTACAAATTCCAAGAGGTAGAAAGAGCTGAATGAAGAACTCCATTTAAAATATTTTTGAGCCTTTTATCAATTGTATTGGTGTAGATTACAAGGTTTGGAAGTAGGGAGGCTGCAGGGCTGGTCTCCGTGTGAAGATGGTTGCAGCTGCCCCAAGCTGGAGACAGTCAGTGCCAACTATCTTGGCAACAGGTCCATCACAGGACAGCTGAATCCATCAGTAACATATGGGGCACCTCTGGTAAAATGCATGTAAGAAAGGGCAGAAAACACCACACAGGCAGAGGAGACAAACACAAAGTGAGGAACAACAGAGGGTACATCAAAGGCAGAGGAAGAGGAGAAGTTTCCCCATGTCAGAGAAGATATTCCCCTGCAGCCTTTAGAAGAGGTCACAGTGGAGCAGGCAATGTAACCTCTGGAGAGGACAACTTTTTCCCTGTCCCACTGAGCAGGGCAGTGAGCAAGCAGCTGGGTGGGATTTTGTCTGTTGTTAAAGACTAAGTCACCATGCAAAGTTTTAATATTATTGTTTTCTACCTTTATTAAGAGGTCTTGATAATTATAGTATCTGTAATATTCTTATTCTGGAGTTAAATACACCCATACAGAGTTAATATTTGAATATGGTGGTCTAGTGGTTAGGGTGCAGGACTCTCACCGCTGCGACCCGGGTTCGATTCCCGGCCCCCCGGGCAGATGGAGCTCGTCAGCCCTGTGTGGCAATCCATCTAAGAGAAGGTCACTCTAAACAAACCTACGTCCTGAGACCCTCACTGCCACTGTCCAAGCTTGCTCGGCCCCGGCAGATGAACCTCAGGATTAAAGGGTTGGCTCAGTTCAGCGCACGCTGTGTCTCACCTAAAAAATCCACTGCGCAGGCTCAAAGGGTTAATGACCTTTCCCAAATCTTTGCTCGCGAAGACTGACCATACTATATAATTTGTAGAACACTGAGCCCTTAGACAGAAAGAATGAAGCCATATAACTGTTGTCCTTTCTTGGTCTCCAGGCATATGTGTTTTCTTTGCTTCAGTCAGTGGCAATGTTCTTTGAACACAGATGTGATAGTATTTTTTTCCATAATTTATCAGAGGCACACATGGTACTATGAAGATTATCGGTAAATATAATAGAAATATTATGTAATGTCCTCTTTGAAACCAATACCTCACATGTCACCTTTTCATGGCTGGGCTTTGCGAACGAAGATTTGGGAAGGGCTCTACCCACGTTTGTTGCAAGCGCGTTGGTGGCTGAAAAGGCCAATATGAGTTAGGCATGTCCGGTTGCAAAAGGCACAGCAGAAAGACTCCTTAGATGGTATATTCTGCAAGGCACGATTCTTTCTGCGTTGTCTTTTCTCCTCAAGGGTGATCCTGCGTGCTTTCTCAAAAGCATCAGCAGCGTTATAGATGGTGTGTCTCCGGGCCTCCCGATTGGAGGCCAGAGTAGACCAGTTATGTTGATCAATATGGCCAAGGCTGAGATGTTGTTTCAGGGAGTCCTTGTATCTTCTCTTCGGGGCTCCTCTCTTGCGGCAGCCGGTGGCAAGTTCACCATAGAGCAGGATCTTAGGGAGGCGGTGGTCCTTCATCCTGGAGACGTGCCCTGCCCAATGCAGCTGTGTTCTCAGTACATGTCAACTTTAGGAAATTGTCTAAATAGTATTTCTAAATTTCAGTAAGTGTTTTTTCCTTATAGTACCTATTGACTTGATTTGGGTTTTTTGGGGAAAAAAAGGCCTTGTGACAGGTTGTAATATCAGTTTGTAAAAACTTAATCTCTTTTGAAATAATTTATAACTGCAGCTTCCTCTCAATCTTGTTTGATTTTCAAAATTGGTGAAATTCAGGAATTATTATTCCTTTGATAGTGTTATGTAAAAATAAAATGGTGAATTTTCAAGCATTACATTTAAGGAAACGTGATTTTCTCCTTTTCTACTCTTCTACTATACTTTTCTAATATAAAATACTCATGTCTTCTTTTCATGGAACACTTTCCTTTTTAAGTAATATTTGTATGCTTCACTGCTCTTTCTTCCATAATTTCTTTTCCTCTCTACCTCATGTAAATGAATTAGAGGATTTTGGGAAACAGGACTTTGTCAAAAATAATTCCTTATTCATTAAGATAGAGCTGGAAGTCTGCCGCAGAACTGCCAGAGATAGAGATTTCAATTTTCTGGTAGGCTGAAGCATAAGAGAGAGGGAAAAAAATGCATTCTAAAATTCACCTTTTCTTTTCAGCTGAAGTAATTATAATTTAAGGTATCTGTTGTGCTGTGAATGCTGCACTACAGAAGTCACAGTGGGGCTGCTAAATCTTGTCTAACTTTGGAGATATTGACTGTTAATTTGCTATGTGTTTTCCTATTAGTAAAATTGAAAACTTTGTGAGACTGAAAAGATGCTGGATATTGCCTTATTTGCTTATTTGCTACTAAGAACACAAGATGTATTCAGGTGATTTACAGTTTGGTATAGTAAAGTTAATGTACTGCTAAGAAACTGAAGAATTTCTTCCTTGTTGATTCCGTTGGTTGCCCAATTTCAGTATATAGTTATGGGAAAGAGTCTGCATCATTAGTCAACCCAAACTACAATAGTTTAAAAAGATACATTTGGAGTTTGTAAGCTGAAGTTAAATAAAGATTCTAGACCATCCTTGATGTGCTTTTGAAAGTGCATTCATTTGATGAAAGTACTAAAGTTCAAAACTATAATGATCTGATTAAATTGTAACAGTACTTGGCTAAGAGTTTACATTATGAATTTACTTCAGGAGTGACCGACTCAGAGCAGACCAATGTGCAGCAGAATTTGAATAGATAAGTCTAAGTTCTGTTTTCCCTTCATGTACATCTAAGGTGCTTCCATCTGCCCAAAAGATGTGGATTTACAAGGAGAAAACTGAGATTGGCAAGAAACTATTTTCAAGACACTCACTATTTACTTTCTTGTTTTCCTGAATCTTTGTCTAGAAAACAACTATTACTAACTTTACACATATAAAAGACTTTACTGTTAATGGTGAGAATATTTGGAATTCATAAAGCTAAGCATTTACATTCTCCTACTGTGTAATATTGTCTAATATATAAGCAGAATAATGGAATGCAAAATTGAAAGAGCAAATGCTGTCATACGTGTATTTTAATTAATATCTGAAACAATTCACTGTTTTTCATTTTTTATTGTTGTAACTGAGAAATAAGTATGTAGAGTAAATCCTGGCATGAAAGCCAGCATAGATCATAGGATGCCACTTCCAAACAAGTTAAAAAGAAAATAATTTTTGAGGCTAGATTATGTATACAGATATACTCTCTTACTGACCCATATCACACGTGTTGGTAAGAAGTTGGAGACTGGGGGCATATGTATCTACTGGAATAACATTTTCAGAAAGTAATGTGTTTTCTTATTCTTTTTTTTTAACTTGTTGAATAGATTTTGCATCATAAGATTCACCAATGCTTGTTTTATGTGGAGGTGCAAGTTGTAAAACCGCACACATCAAACTTGATGTGTAAAGCATACAGTGCTTTTTTTAAAATAGTTTGCTGTCAATGTGTATAACATTCGTCTTCTAATTTTCTCCTAAAACAGGAATAGGAAAGCTGTCTATCAACTTGTTTTCAGTATGATATGTTTTGTCTTTAACTACTGTGAGTTACACAACTTGAATAAATTTTACTTTGTCTATGGATTACAGTTGTTTTATCTCATATTTACGGATTCACTCTTTTAGGTATGCACAGAGGAAGGCATGCATACATATGTAGGATATGGATATTTGCTGAAACCCATTCAAGGATTAAAGTTTTGGTCATATAGAGTGAAGAAAATCTTTCCAATAAGTTAAATATCTATTGTATAAGGCTGCTGCTTTTTTAGGTATCTGTATGCATTTGTAGGAGAAAAGAGATGGAATGACTAACCGTAAAATCACTGAACCTTTAGAACAGGGTAACAATTACATTAGTCTAGACAGGGAATTTACTTGGCTTCCCTATTCCGGTAAATCACTGCTCTACAATACTTAGTGCAATGGATGAGATCACACAGGCAATCCTGCATGCAAAGCCGTAAGTTTGCCTAGCACGAACTTACAGATTACAGTTTGATTTATGACAGTGTGCTAAGAGCAAGAAAATCTGGAGAACTATCTACAATTATCAAAAGAGGATTTTTATTTTGTGCTGAGACAATTATTCAAGGTACAAAAAGGATACAAAAGGCACAAAATAAAATTAAGAAAGAAGGAAAATGAAGAGGGAGAAAGAAATTATAACCTCTAATATGGAAAGTAGTGTTAGAATCACAGAATTGTAGAATATCGTGATTTGGAAGGGACCTACAGGGATCACTGAAGACCAACCCCTGGCCTTGCACAGAACAGCCCCAAGAATCACACTATGTGCCTGAGGGTACAAAGTTCTAGAAAAGTGTCAAATCAAAAATGTCAAGAAAATAGACTGATTTGGTTGGGGGGGTTTTCAGCATAAAATTGTATTAGCAATTTTTTAAAATTATTTTTGATGTGACAGAACAGTACTACATTAGGTGCCTAGGTCAGGCATACTCTGTTTTCCATTTCCCTCACTTAGCTCTTTCTGTCCTGTACTATTGTTTGAGCACTAGGTATGCTCCTGAACCATTTCTTCTAATATGGTTTCTGTGCCAAATAAACCAAGGCGCAATACATGGGGACTCACATAAAAAGTAGAGTTTTGTTCTAACAAAAATCTAGCTAAATGCTTTCTCTGACAGGAACCCAAACAAATGCTTTTAAACCTTTACTAGCTTTGCTTGCAATCTGAGATTTCCAGTGTGCTATACATAGCTCTCATTTATAAACAATCATCAATAGAGGGTGTCACTCAAGCTTTAGTTTCCTTATAGTCCAAATAAGTATGTAAACTTTTATTTAGAATGTTTCAGAACAGAATTAAAACATTTTTGAGGAAAATGAAAATATGAGAATGACATGGGGAAGATAAAGAGAAAAAAAAGTAAATTTTAGATTATGGATTTTAAAATTAAAATTAAAATCTAAATTCTATTTCTCAGTTTTGACATAATCTTAGAAACACAGATTTTTCAACATGTGTTGGTCCTAAGTATGACCAATTGCATCAGCAACACCTTAGAGTTTAGATGTCTTTGTGATTTCTCTTTATCCCCCTCTGGCTTGCCCCCATTCAAGTAAGGCTTTTAGCAGGATGATCATGTTTTAATTATATGCAGTATAGAACAGTCAAAATAGTTTGACATTAGAAATAAATAGAGATCCCAGGAAAAAAAAAACAAAAGCCTAAGTTCCTATAAATATGTCAAAATGAGTGAGCTTTGATCAAGAAATATCTTACATCACTTTTCACTACGCTTTCTGGTTAGGAAATATAAGACACAGTGAGGTCGGCATACAAGAAATACGCTTTGCTAGCTTTTAATGTAAGACTTTTTGAGTTGAACAAATATTTTTGCTATGCTGACTAGAATGCATCTTCAAATTTGGTTGATTCCATATTGACCGGGATATTACTTTCTTGGTGAGTGGAAGTTTCTCTGTCTGCCTTTCTAAAAATACAACAAGCCAAGATTCCATCTTCTCAATACCCCAACTTTTAACTACACATTTTTAAAAGTATCCTTGGATTGTAAATTGTCTTATAACCAGTAAATGATCATCAAACCATGAAAAACAAATTAATAACATTTAAATATACACATATAAGTGAAAATAGAAATTTTAAACCAAGAGACTAAGTCAGTTTTAAAACAGAGCTCTAGGACATATTCATATGTCTGCAGCGGTAGTGGATCAAAGGTTGGACTTGATGATCCCTGAGGTCCCTTCCAACCCAGCTGATTCTATGATTTTATGATTCTGTGATTCATATAGTATGGAAAGAGGTTCATACTACTGTTGAAATAGGACAATTTCACTCAGACTGCTGTACTTCTTGATCTCAGTTTTTTTATTTTATGATAAACAGTGAGTACACAACAAATTAATTGAAACTGGAGAACCAAACAGTACTTTGAGATTTGCAGAATACTTTGCATTTTTCGTGTTCTGTTTAAGCATTCTGTCTGAGAAAAAGGGGAGCAGAAAAAGAGCAAAATGTCACTCCTTCTCAGAGCTTCCCCACAGCTGCTGCTGTGGATATAATGCTTCTTCCTATGTAAACCAGGATAGTATTGAGTGGATGGCTGTGACAGAACAGCTGGATGAAACAACATGTAATCCGCAATAATCCTGCTATCCGTGAGCCAGCAGTGTGCCCTTGTGCCAAAAAGGCCAATGGTATCCTGGGGTGCATTAGGAAGAGCATTGCCAGAAGGTCAAGGGAGATGATCCTACCCCTCTGCCCTAGTGAGGCAGCATCTGGAGTGCTGTGTCCAGTTCTGGGCTCCTCAAGAATTAATCTAATTAAATTAAATTAGATTAAAGCCTGATGAAAAAAGCAGATAGAAATGTTTGTTTCCTTTTAGTCGGAGAAAACTATGGGCAGAGAAGATTTTGAGGGAAGTTTGATTATGCCTGTTATCTATATAAGGGGCTGAATGTGCACATATATGGCAGAAATATTTTATATATTACATAAATATTATATCTAGATATCTAAGTGTAGATATAAAGGACAGAAAGTAGAAGAATTATTCCCTTTTTCTGATCAAGCTTATTTCCTCTACTTCCACATGAATTAAAAAATATAGATACCATTGAAGACAAATTAAGAGAATATAATAGCATTTTAATCTAAGAAACAAAGACAAGTATGAGCTATATTTTGAACTGATATCTAGCAGAACAGGAAGTACTAGAATTAGTACTTTGAAGATACAGAAATAGTTCCATCCAATATATGAATAAAAACTTTTGTTTTTATTGTGATCTATGACTTTGAGTCTGCCATTGGAAGGATACCACAGGACAACAGAGATTTTGTTTTTTAAACTTATGGAAGTTCCTTGTTAAAATATTGGTAGTGTGTCACTGCTCAAAGGAAGATTATATGACAGAGAAGGGTATCTAGGTTCATATATAGATGCATTCTGAAAGCTGCCATAGTAATTTTGACTAAAAAAAGGTTTCTTTATTGTTCATTTTTGAAGTACAATAGCATTTTCATCTCTTTGGATACATCCTTCTGTTCGTATTTTGAACTAAATGCACCAGTGATCTACATTTCCTCATTAAGATCCAATGCTTAAGAATTACTGAGAAAGTATTAACAATAAGCCTCCATATGGAAGTATAAATAATTCACACGTTGTGTGTTTTGTTCCATCTCTTAGGGAATATAAACTTGGCAACAATCAAGGTGAATGTCATCATTAATTATAGTTAAAATGCTGAAGTAGAAATACTTTTCCTGACAAAGCAATGCACATAGTCAAACTTTAAAAGAAGTTTATAAAGTGACTGAATGGAAATTAAAGTTATAACACGTAGTTCCTGAACACTCAATCAGACATAAAAACACACTTGCAGCAAACATTAGAGATAATTTTTATGTGGCATGATATTTTTGCAGGATTCAAAGAGGCATCTGTGCAAGCATCATGAATTTTAAAATAAGGAGTGCTACCACTTGGACTGTTCCATACTACTGGAGTGCCTTTGTTACCAAGCAGATGATGGATTGTTATGGGAGCTACACTACCAAAGTGCTCAAAGACATTAAGCACATCTGTGTGCAACTTTGGCCTAGGTGCTCTAGGTAGATATGAAGCCTTTAGCAATCCCAATAGTTGACTAGGACAGTCATTAAACTCCTGAAAGTGATGTAGGGCTATAAGACAGACAGTCAGATAGGCAGATAAAATTATCATAGAGTTCATGTTAAGCTTATATGTCAACAAATCCACAGCCATAAGAGTCCCAGCAGATGGTTTTCTTTCTTTTTCTTAGTTTTTTTTCTTAGCTCCAGAAAGAGCTAAACCCAAACACATGGAATTTTAATGGATTTTTTTCATCTTTTCTTCTACTTAAAGAGTGCAAATCCCTTCTGAGAGTTTTGATTTTCTTTATTTAACTCAAAACCTTTTGAACATTTTCATGAGTATTAGGACTACAGGGGACTGTAAGTTAGTAATACTTGCTCAGTAGTTATCCAAGTGGTAGTCACAGGTGACCATGGACACGAATCTCCTGCTCTTAAACTGGTAGATACTACATTCTGAGGAAAATAAAATTGTTTGTGATAAATACATGTCAGTTTTAATTTCTTGTATTTTTTAAATCTCATCAATACAGCTAGAGAATAGGAAGTGTGACCTTCACAGCTGTTTTTCTAATTTTCTGCATTCTATATGGTATGATTTTTCTTGCAACCAAAAGACTTCACTGATGAGAAGCAGGAAGTGTTTAAGGAATCTTCCTTGTTTGAGCTGCTTCTGGGTCTTAATAACTGGAGGATAATATTCTGTAACCTGACTCGATCCAACTGAGCTCAGAGGATCCACTGCTACAAGTGAGACTCTCCTGCTCATAAGGTATTGCAGAACTAGAGAAGGAGAAATATATCTGAAACTCTGCAGTTAGTAACACTTCTTGCTTTGGCTTTTCTCATATATGTTAAAATAGTAATAACCTCATTACAATAGCAGTACAGGAGCAGTACAGTAGCCACAGGTGACTGGAAATCCCTGACAGATTTACTGGACAGTGGGTGGAAAAGGTGAGAGACCACGTTTCCAGCTCTGTGTTCTGGGGACACCTTTCATGAAGGAGCATTTCCAGCTTGGGGACTTGAATGGGGTTTTTGTAATGTTTTCTGAAAAATAAGCAGGAAATAGTACTACTAAAAAAACCAAAAACAAAACCAAAATCCAACCAAACAAAAAACCACCAAACAAACAAAAAGAAATCCCAAAAGCAAAACCCAAAAGAAGCAGGACAAAAAAACTGCTGCAAACCCTTTACTTACTTCTTTATACTGGACTTGTGTGGTGTCAAATATTTACAATACATTATATAGTGACTGATGGCAGCAGGCAGATACAATAACTACCTCAGTGAGGGATTCAGCCAGCAGTTTGCAGAGGGTGTCTTCTCTCTGGAGACTAATGAAGGGGGTTTATCATGTCTGGGATGACTGGGAGAAGAAAAAAATAATTTTTTCTCTCAAGACTCTATAGAGAAATGACCTTAGAGACATATTTTTACTGAAGCAGTGTAGATGCAGCTTTATTTTTCCTGTATTTTCAGTGCTCAAGCAGAAGTTGAATGAGGGGAGCATTTAGGCTGGGGAGTTTGGATACTTCTGCCTTAGATGCAACATGTTGTCATGGAATTTTACCCAGACATTGCCAGATATTCAGTTAAATGGTGTTACATTAATGCATGTAAAGTTGGTGGCAGTATGGCTCCATAGATCTTTTTTTAAACAGGCCAACTTAAAACAAGTCTGTTTTCTCCAACTCACTTCGTTCTTTTGGTTATTCCTTTGCTTTCACTGGTAACAATTATTGCATCCTTAACAGCTCAGTTTTTTCCTAAGCTATTATAGGCCCACATGTAATGATAGATGACTTTTATAGAAACTAGTTCAAAGTTAGTTTCTGTTTTATCAGGGCACTTCAAAACTCCCTGTGATGGTTTTCTGGATTCAGTTAAAGAGAATTAGAAAGCTCGTACGACTTGTATTTTCTAATTATCCAAAACATGTTAATTTTCACCCACCAAAATGATCATATACTTAACATATACTTTACATCTCTTAAATAAACCCCCTAAGGCATTCTTAATCATTATTAGCCTTATAATTTTTTGGTAGCACTGACCTTTCGAAAGTTTTAAATTGAATTTCCCATTGCTAGAGCTGATCAGAGATTGCCTTTAGTGTTAGTAATCCCGGGCCAATTGTCAGCCTCAACACTGTATTTTTGGACAATAAGTTGTGGAAAAACACAACTGAGATAGGTCACAAACACAGAAAGATAAGCCATTAAGAAAGTAAAAATAATGAGGCTTTTGGTTCTATAATGAGTGAAAAGATCTACAGGCACTATCATCATGGAATGTTTTATGTAAAGCACCAAATGGAATATTTAGGACAACATTTAGTAATTGCTGAATAACCTCTATTGCACGAGTCAGAGCTGAAAGCTGTTCAGAGCTTACTGGTGAACTCGTAGTTATGAACTAGTTTTCCTTCATTCTTTGTTCTACTTTGAAGAACTGTTCAATGACTCTAGAGCAGAACAAGAAGTGATATTCTGCTGACCTTGAACCTCAAAGACTGTGCAGTGATTATACGGAAGCTAACACGGGGAGATGAGAGTAGATTATTTTGGAAGTTGAAAGAGCACTGAAATTCTCTGCAGTACTTTGTTTGTTTGTTGTTTTGCTGATTTTACTTTTTATTTTTTTTCTTAGAGATTTCTTTTTCAAACTGTATGTTTTGTTTCTTTACTGTAATCCAAGAAGAGGATAATGAAAAAAATCTGAGCTATTTACTCATACTTCTATGGAACAAAAACTAGTAAGGACTCATGATCCACTCCTGTAGTGTTTTAACCATTCACACAACATCTTTGAATACATTATTTTTGCTGTTCCTGTTATTTTTGTTCAGCAAAAATGACCACTTGAAGTATTTCCATTACTAGAATCAAGCAGTGGCACTGAAATTATGCACTGTATTTCAAGATTTCATACACACTTTGATGTAGTGAAAAGTTCAGAATTATGTAAAGTAGCCAGGAACAAGGCAGATGGACAAAAGTGGCCTCTGGCATGGATATTCATTATTACAATTCAGAGCTGGTAGATACAATTTTTCAATAAGATAGCTTTGAATCAGATTAAGAGCACCTTCCTGAGAATTCCTTTTTGAATAGGAAGTCCAGTGTCTTTTTATCCAATTTTCCAGTCATTATCTCCTTTATCAAGACTCCAGAGATAGAAAGGGATCATTGTATAGAAAAAATTTAAAAACTGTGGTTTCAGATAATACTGAAAACACATCTTCAGATCATTACTTAAGTAAAAATTCTTTTGTACTATGATTAAAAGTCTTATGCACTCATGAAATGAAACACACTAATCAGAGAACTTGTGTTGTCAGTTATTTTGAAGTCACATCTATATAACATTTTGATAGAAAATATGTTAGATATTTTAAGGTATTCTACAGTATTTTTTCTATGTGATTTACAGCTTTTTCACTTGATGATGATTTTTGTTATATAAGACAGAATTTTAAAGAGCCATCTTTTTATCTACAAGATTAAAGGTGCCACATCAAAAAAATTAACATTCTGTAGTTGTGTGACTAAAAAAATCACTCAACAATCATTTGTTGCATGGCTTTGATATATTGTATTACCATGTTTCCTTATTATCCATTTTTAATTTCAATGTTTAGTATATTTTCATATTATCATCGAACTATAGTATGATCAAACTTTTTCAGAAGAAACAGTATTGTGAAATGTTCTATTGTATGACTGATACTCTAAATTTATTTTTTCATGGGAACCAGTCTTCTATGCCAAAGTTTTTATTCCCTTCTATCCTTACATAATAATTTAAACATGCTTGCTAAACAAGGATTGAATCACTGTGGCATGAAAGCAATTAATAGCAGAGACTTAGAGAATTTTATGCTAGCATGAATGAAGTTTGGGGATTTCTCCTCACAGTTACATTGTGCACAAAGGATTAATTTGACATCCTTTTTGTTTTTCTGTCTGTAACTGAGAACACAAGTATCACACAATATGGCAAAAGTCTTTCCCTGGGCATTATTTAACAGCAGCTTAGTTACCAAAATGAAGTCCAGAAAATATTCTTGAGAGGAGAGAAATTTTGGCTGGTATTTCCTTTTGACTTTTGGAGCCTACCTGCTAGAAAAACTACATGCTGAGCATCTTCTTCAGATTCGCAAAGATTATGTGTTTCTTCTCAGACTCTCAAGTGTGACTTCTTTGTGTTTTTCCTTTAGGGCACCCAAACCCTCCATGACCCCTCAAACTTCCCAGGAATCCCCATTACCTGCAAAAAGGCTTTTTACGCCTAGAGCCTTTCTCATTCTCCCAAGAATTTAATGTTTCCAGTGATAACTATGTGTGATAGCACAGTCTTAGATTGTAGGTTGTAAAAAAAGTTCAGTTATAAAGTGAAGGTAGGTACTCAGACATTGTTTGAAATAGATGTACATGACGCAAACACCACACTTCAGAACACCAAAGGAGATAAAAATAATAATTTGTTACTCAATTCAGAAACACAACTTTATGTACAGACTTATCAGCTTAAATGGATGGTTTAGATTCCTAATAACACAAGCATTTATTCTATTTGATGTTTTGGAACTACTTGATAATTTTCAATTCATCTACAGCATTTCTATCTATTCATTGCAGCATTTGGCTGTGGAAAAAGCTTCCTTTACTGTGGAAAAAGTCTGCAGTATACCAGTCACAGCACATCTCACTGTGCAGCACCATATGCTTTCAAAAAGTTGCTAAAAAGTGTGCATTCATCACTAAGCTGTCAAAAAAATTGAAGTGCTACCCAGAAATCCCATTTAGGTAAATACTCTGTGGCAATATCTAATATGTAGAGTCAATGTAAGTCATCAATCCTGCAGCATCATCCACTCCAATCTTCTAGTTGGAGGAGTTAATTTATAACATTTATCAAAAATTAAAATTTCTTAAACAGAGAGCACAGGGATGGCACTAAAAATTTCATGCTGGATTTTGGTTCACAATAATTTTGTGAACCAAAATAATTTTACTGATCTTTGACATTGTACAGCTGCCTTGTATGTAGAAAGCTGTTTTGACAATTACTGCAAATGTTGCAGAATGTACTAAAGGTGTTTAAGTATTTAATGAATATAACTGATTTATTGAAACAGAAAATTAATACCTTGCATTATGAAATCAGACATTAATTATTTTATAGATCTAGACATTAATTGTTTTATAGATCTATAATAAAAATAAGGCTAATAAAAAAGAAACCTTTGAATAGGAGTTTTTAGATGAGAAATCTACTCTGTACACTTCTGAACAATGATTTAAGGTTTGATTGAACCCCCTAAAAGCAGGAGAAACTTTGACGATAGCAGTTATGGTTTAGGTTTTCTAATTAGCACATATCTAAGGTGTTCAGATTGTCAAATAAAAAAAGGTGATGTGCACAAGGCAGTACATTTCTGTTTAAGATACTCTCTTTGTAAAAATTAAAAAAAAAAAATCAAGGTTCTAGTGAAGAACTACTGAAAGGACAATACAAAATGCAGTGGGATCTCAGTCCACTTTCTAGAGATCAGGACTAAGACATCACCACAACTGAGGCTGTCAGCAGAGAAAATACATGTACCTCAGAAATATACTGATGATATATAGTAGGTGAAGTTACTAATAGCAAAGCAAAGGGTTAACACAGAACATGTAAGACTTCAGCTGGGTAGAGACTTTTTTTTCACCCTTGTGATGAAATGGCATTCTTCCAGAATTTTTGTGCAAATATTGTAATGACTAGTTTCTTTGAAGTCAGTCAGGAGTATAGCTTCAATTACCTTGTATTTTTTTTTACTTTGGGGGCTGTTTGCATGCCTAGTAACTTGCACAGAGCAGTTAAATAGCAAGACTGATCTACCATCATGTAAGTCAGTGAGTTTAAGTGGCTCACACATGCTGTGCTACCAGACGGAAGACATTGGCTCCACCATGCTAGCAAGGCTGAGTAAGGCAGAGAGAGATGTAGTATTTTTTCATATGTGACAGGAGACAAAAATGCTTTCCAAAATTTTCAGCTCATATGCAGCCTTATTATACACTACTTTTTTTCCCTTTTCTTTGTTAGTTTGTATGGCATTTCTGCGAACTGTGGTCTTGTGCAAGAATGTGTGGGTTTCCAATGCTGATTTCTGTTGGGATACTTTATACATATCTTTGGTTTTAGGGTTGGTTTTATTGTTGTTTTTTTTTCCTGATGAAAAACAGAGTTTAGAGTTTTTTAAGGAATTAACAAAATAAACACATAAGAAGAAAACTGAGTAGCAGGAAAAAAAATCAACATGGTTAAAATTATAATGTGTTCCCTTTAGGAGTTTTTTATAGATTCAGTGTGTTGTATTACATTATACAGAATGGAACAATGAAGAAAGCTGCATTAGAGCATTTATTTTAAAAAATCTTTTAAAAAAATTATATAAAACAAATCATGTGATTGTAGTCAGACTCCTAAAAACTGAAAGGATACTATTTTTATTTATATAATTTTGCCCACTATACCTACATAAATCAGAAATTGTGTATATATTTAAAACTGATTGACACCAGATTTAGAAGCCTAAGTCTAGAGATGATGATGTCTTAATCCATGTGGTAGGAGCTAGAAAAATTTCCAAGATTATTTTTCTGACTTTGATTACAAATTATCAATCAACTAGCAAATTGGTAAATTTTCAGTACTTACAGGCCTTAATCCCCTTTATCTTCATATACCACCTTAATTCTCACATTTGTGAAGTATCTGCAACATTTTTAGTTTGCCAAAACAAAATAAACAGTCATCTCCTACTTTTTTTTGGGTTCCAGGCAGAAGAAATAAAGTGGCCATACCCTGGCAGCACATTGAGAATGTCAAAAATTACTTGTACGGTTGAAGATGTCAGAAAAGCAATCTTTTTATTGATTTACCAATGAAGATTGAGTGAAATATTTCCAAACTGTAGAGTTGGAAATGGAAGATTTCCAGAAAATGACAGGTTTGCAAGAATTAATCATGACAGGCCAGTGAGAAAAAATATTTTGTTGGTTGCAGAATAAATTTATGAAATCAAAATGAATTTATAAAGAAAATACAGGACCAATATCATCCGTGTGGAAACATAGTTTAAGGCATTTGTGATCCAGAGAAAAGAAGAAAATAAAAATTCACTTTAAATTCTAGAGAACTTAAGTCCTTCAGTGCACTAGGAAGGCTCTCTCCTCTAAAAATCCTGTTCATATAATGTACAAATCCATAGCCAGGCCATAGGATCCTTCCACTGAATCTGACACTTAAAAGATTCAAAATTAGAATTTTGGAATGTCCTTCATTTGCAAAGCACCTATCTCAAGTGCAGAAGGGTAGCTGATCTCTGAATGCAGGACGATGGGCGTCTATGACTTCGACGCTACACTTCAAGCAGAAAAAAAAAGCACGACTGGCTCAAAACAGGAAAGATGCATTGAAGGATCAGTAAGTGCTGCTATATTAGATAATCAATGCTAAAATTGTACACCTCTAAGCACACTAAGGATCTCAGTAAGAATGACTTGTGGACAACCCATTTTGTTTTTTCAAATTGGTTTTCCCCATACCCAAAGAATAATTCAATAGTAAAATTTAACTATAGAGAAGGTAATATCTGTAGGTTCCTTCCAGACATATTTCCATATAACTATGTGAGAAAATCTCAAATGATTTGATCCTCAAAATTCTCTCTCATACAAAAATACAGAAAAAAATATTGGTGAAATTTGTTTTGGCCATCACAGGTGTGTTCTTTTGGTGCTGGTAAGTCATACTTCAGTAGAAGTTTATAAGTGAACTATAGTTAAGACTACAAATGACACGTGTTTCTGGGGAGAGATCGCTCACCAATTACCATTGAGCAAAATAGACTTGACTCAGGAAAATTAGTTTAATTTATAACCCATCAATTGTATAATGGGAAATACAACCAAATCTCACAAACACTTTCCTCTCTTCTTCCTGAGCTCAACTTCGCTCCTGATTTTCTCTCTCTATCTTCCCCTCCAGGGGAGCAGGAGGATGGGGAATGGGGTCTGCAGTCAGTCCATCACATGTTGTCTCTGCTGCTCCTTCCTCCACAGGGAGAGGACTCCCCACACTCTTCCCCTGCTCTGGCATGGTGTCTGTTCCACAGGAACAGTCCTCCACGAACTTTTCCAGTATGAGTCCTTATCACAGGCTGCAATTCTTCACGAACTGCTCCAGAGTGGGTCCCTTCAATGGGGGCATAAGTACTGCCAGCAAACCTGCTCCAGCATGGGCTTCTCTCTCCACAGGGCCACACCTGTAGCCCTCCCACTACCAAAACCTTGCCACACAATCCCAATACAAGAAGTACTTAGAAATGTATCATTATTTGGAAAAAACAAAAAAACCTCTTCATATAATAACAACATTTTAAATGTATTTGAAAAAGAAGAGATAGAGGACTGCACTGGTCTTCAAGGTACATATAAACTACATATGAATGCCTCGATTATGCAGAAAGTGTCCAACATGCAGAATGAGGTGGAAATATTAACTCACCCTAGTTATACCATAAATTTAGTAGGTGTTCCATGCAGAAAAGTAATTTTCGATTTGATACTTCTATGCCAAATCTTGATTAAGAGTCTGTTTCAGTTATAAAAGTAAATAACATCAGAACCAATAACAAAGATACCAATAGTTGTTATATATCAATATTTTATTACAGCAACTTTCCATTTTTTGGATAATATTTTGTTTGGTTTTGCTACTGTCCTGGGAACTTAAAACATTTAAGAGTACTAAGGCATCAAGGAAGAAAGTAAATCTGCCAATTCGTATACTCCTTCAATTAAATGTACCTTTACCTTGTGTTTAATTTTATCTTTTTAAAAATAAATACACGATTAATTCCTTTTTAATTAAAAGAAAAAGTCATTATCTCACTAACATTTCAATGTTAACAAAAAGCTTGTTGTTAGAAGGATTAAAAAGTCATGAATTTTCATGAACATTGATAAAAGACTAGAGTGATAAGAAATACCCACCAGTTGTCAGATTATTGCTAAGGTACACAAAATAGCTTTCATAAGAAAGAAATCTTAGGGATGGGTAAAAAGGAAAATCTGTTTGGAAGCTTTGACAATCCAAAATGCTATCCAGCACTGAACAACCTCCAGGTGAAATTTTACACTTTGGAGCTAAAGTTATATTGATAAAGTCGTTCAGACCAGTAGAGACAGAGCTCTAGAACAAAGCAGTGGTGCTGAGAAGGTGATACTCATACAGGTGTTCTAGGGATTTTCTTTTACTTCCAAGTAGCTTTAATTTTATTGTATGGACTAAATGTCCATTTGCAGTTGGAAAGCAACTTCTAGTCCAGTTGCCTTGAGATCACTTCAAACATGTAAATCAAGTAAGAAGGGATATTTGGGACATTCATTCCTGATCCAGACTAAGACCATAATGCAGATGAACCCTCAAAGCCCTTTGAAGAATTTATTTCTGACCATGATATTCTAAAGAGTGGAAGAGGAAGAGAAAAATTTGTCACCAAGAGATGTGAAGAACTAGGAGTTTGGGCACTTGTCTGGCAGTGAAACAAGCCCAGTGTTCTGTGGTGTTATCACTAGGATTCAGCTGGAGATGTTCAGGTACTACTTCATACAATACCTTCAGCTCCAACTTTAAGTTTTAGAAGTATTAGATTGAAATTTCTTAGAGTCCAGTTACAGTCACCAATTTTCCCCTACTTACTATACTTTTGTAGTGTTTTCTTTATAACCCTTTCTATTACGTCCACTGAGCTCCAGGAATCTTGCAAAAAAGAGAAGCTTAATTTCCCTTTCATTTAAACTAGGGTAGCTCAATTTGGTTTTTAACTTGTCTCTAAAAGAAAAAAAAACCTTATACTTTGATGTTTTTCCACTTTTTCTCTACCCAGATCTTACATATTTTGTCATCAGTGGATANTTGCTGCTCAGCTGGAAATTTGTAAGATGGAGAAACTTGTGAGCTACTGAATTTGTCTTTGAAATAAAAAAGGGGCAAGAAGAAGAAATTATTTTGTGTCTATGTCTGCCTTGCTTTAACTTCTACATAGACCAAGACTTCAATATGCACTCTTTAGAGCTAGGTAGGAAGTATTTGAAGTACTTCCTATGGATAACTTACAGCACGGTATAGTAAAACCTTTGGAATAGTTTTCTCTGGATTATGCTTGTAGATTTTTTTGTGAATTAAGTATCACAAGTGATGATTATACCAGATGAAGCCCTACTGTTGATAATGTATGATGTATTTTATGTAAATTATATATATATAAATGGGGAACAAAGCCCTTTGAATGCTGAATATCATTTAAAGGTTGGCGATAAATAATCACTATACATCTAAAATAGGAGTTGAGGTGTTCCGGTTTTCAGGCCAGTCATCCAACTTTAACATGTCAGTTTATGTTGATATGATACCCATCTCCTCAGAAATAACAGTAGTCTATATATGAAGAAATGTTATCAGAGCTTTCACCTTTTAAATGCAAGATGTGCATCATTTGAGCAAGAGAACTTTTGTTTGACATAAATGACCTAAACTGTAATGTTCTTTTTTTTAGAGGGCTAAGGTGGGTTGGCTGTTATCTTCTTAATGACTATATGCTTTGCTATAAGTAGTGAAACATTAGCCAGGCTATTTCTGGTTTATCTGAATACTTCATATAAAAATTCAGATTAAGTTCTGAGTTTTGACAGTCTACTGCTAAAAGCATTTTGTTTTAGCAAGCTTTTAGGCTGGCTGGTATGGAGAAAGTAAGGTGGAAATAAACAGAAAGATGTATAGGAAGACACAATGTGAAAACTAACACTGATTCAATACTTCATGACAACTATCTTCCCCACTTTTCTTGTTGTTTATGAAAAATACAGTGAAATTTCTTCTAAAATGCCTCTAACTAAAAAAAAACGGGCTGCAAAATCATGCTGAAATGAATTTCCTTGGTATTTTCCCAATGTCCTAATGAGTACTATAAATATGCATATTGAATTTTTTAGAAAAAGAAAGGCATATTAATCTTGGACCTCAGTTCAATCTGTTAGGGCAACTTGGAGATTAGTATATGTGCCAAAAATATTACAGCAGTTCAGAATTACAGTTATGTAATGACCTAGATAGTGACAGGTGGATCACATTAGTGGGTTCAGCAGCTAGAGCAGATGTTCCCTGTCAACTTACCACTTATTAAAATAATTTATATATACACAGGTTTGGAGCTTTCAAACTGATGATGCAGTAGGTATATGCTGGTAAATCCTATTGTGATACAGTTTTAGTATCTCTGGATATTACAGGGACTTACATTACACAGTGACGTTAGGAATTGTGATTTTCACTAAGTTTGAGAAGAAATTTTCTTAGTGAATAGAACCCTTTTACATTTTTTTTTAATTAAAATGATGAAATTCTTTTCTTTCAATGTCAACAAATAAAGAAACCAAATTTTTTTTTATTTTTGTTTTTAGCTAGGTCTCCGAGGAAGAATGTGCTCCAGTTACTTTACCCAGAAATCTTCCCCTCCTGAAACTGAATTAATAAAATATTTATCCCTGACCAAATAATATATATATATGTGTATATATATATATATATATATATATATATATATATGTATTTCCCAGCTTGAAAATTACAATATGTTCAGATAGAGAACAACATCTGCGGGAAGCAGACATGCCTACTTTGACGTAGAGTCCAGACACCAGAAAGCAGTGGTAATGAAAACTAGAGATTTCCAGATCTGAGACTTTCCTGATGTAACGTGGTAACCACTCACAGACTCCCTGCTATCCTGCAGATGGCTGAGGCGGCCGTATTCTCCAACAGCAGCCAGGTCCCAGCTCGGATCTCTTCCCTGCTGTGGAGGACTATTCCACTACGGGCGGTCCTGCTAGCTTTGTATAAAGGCATTGGGCTTGTGCTGGCATATTGATTCTTACATAATGATCTCATGAAAAGCTGCATTAAATGCCTGTTTTATAAATATTCTTTCTGGACTGTAAGCAGAAAATAAAAGGTATTTAGGATTCACAATTATTTGTGGAAATAGCTTTTTTTCCTAAGAACAAAAATACTCATCTTACTGCATACACGGATGCTTGTCTGTTTGGTTAATGCCAGTTCATATGATGTACAGCCTCTGTTTTTCTTCAGAAAGAAATTGACATTCTTTAATTGGAAGAACTGTGATAACTTTCACTGATTCAAAAGTGCTTACAGATATTTTGGGAGTTTATATGTGGTGGAAATAAACCTAGTAATTTTCTTAATCTGAAGTACATGAAACTATAAATATATTGTTAGGTACATAGGCTGGCCCTCTAGAGCATTATAAGAAAACAGCAGATGCTAAATTATCATAGACCCAGAGAGACTGAGTTACACATCCCTTGGAAGTTTATACAGATAAATCTATAGGGCTCCATAACAAATTGAGCTCATTTAACACTTAAAAATTAATCAATAATATGTTTAGTTTTTACAGTGAATGATGTTGAATATATAATAACATTAAAAGTAAAATCAGTGATTTTTAAAATATCAAAGATTATTGTTAAGGGGGAAAATTAGCCCTCAGTCTTTACATAATACTGGCAAGAGAAAATAGGAAAAAGTCATAGTCATTCTCCATCTTTCATTGGAGTTCTTCAGAGGCTTTAGCTTCTAAGAAGAGTGTCACAGCTGCAGCTTTTGCAAAGGCAGAGTTGTCAGAGACCTGCAGAGGTCTGTGAAAGCGACTGACAAAGTGTGCCCCAGCTACCTGAAGATAATGACTTGGGCGTTTTGTCACCTTCCGTGAGCTGACTAAATTTTATATACCAAAACAAAATGCACAAACTCCACACAAGTCAAAGTCAATAGCAATAGTTTCCATGTTTTGAGTAATCTTGAGTTATTCAGGAGACTGATTTTGATTTACTCTCAAAATTTTTCAGGATATGTCCCTGTCCTCCCAACTCTGGCTCCTCAGAAACTGTTTTATTACAATTATTCAGGGACCTGTTACTCTTCTCCCAAAGGACTGGCCTAATTACAAGTAACTTCAGGTGCCTCTCTCCATTCCTTCCAGATAATGACAATGACCATGTTGTAAACATTGTTTAGAAAAGTTGAAATACCTGTGTGTTAGGTAGTAGATGAGTGACCAAATTCTCTTGAGAATGAACCACAGTAAGGATGTACTGATTGATTTACAAGCAAGTAAATTTACATGCGTGTCTTGTGTATCCTTTCTGTGGAATAATTCCAAATGAGTAAGAGCTCCTTTAGAGTACATAAGGACTTAAGGGATGAAAATGTTTCACAGATCAGGATTTAACCACATCCACCATGAAAAAGTGGTTCGTTATTGACTATTGATCACAGAAGACAAGGAAAAAAGCATGGCAACTAGTATCCAGAAGCTCTGGATATTGGAATAGGAAAGCTTGAATGTTTATGTATGCCCCAGAGAGAAGGGAGTATTTTGTTTCATGCCATCTTCTTGCTACCTCTTTTTTTGAGATGGTGGAAGGTTGATCAGAAGACACAACAATTTATTGTCTAGCTTTCAGATGTACCATCTGTTTCAAATGCTCAGAGACTTTATATTTGGCCATGAAATTAGTGACAACCTTTAAAATAGGAACAACTACTCCTATGAAAAATTGGACTTAGTCATCGGCAATTCATAAGTTTATTTTCCCCTCACTTAGGTCTTCAAGATAAAATAATTTATTCCAAACCACCCATGGCTCTTCTTTATGTTATAGGTATAGATATTGTCATATAGCATTGTACTGACCCTTTGTCAGAGGCTGGCTTCTGTCAAAATTATTTGGATATATCCCAAATGCTTCTCCTATGAATGACTAGCCCTGTTCATATAGCAGACCATTTAGAGAGACCCATGCCTCCACATGTGCACTACAGATTTTGCTCATTATTTTTACACTAGCTTGTAATACCATTTGTTTTCCCTACTCAGGTATTTTCCCACTAAGGAGAGGGATGTGATCACTACAGTTTTTTGTTGAAGACCAAGTGTTTCATAAGAAGTGACTGCGATATTAAAAATTGCTCATGTTTGATTCTGGCAACGCTTGACTTTTCTGTATGCAATAAATCTGGAATTCAGCAATAGGACACTTAAACACACAAAAATTCCTCATTACTGAGTGCAGGTTTGTTGTAAAAGACATCCTTCAGGATGCGTAATTAGCAAATCCCTGGATAGACGGCTAAGTCTCAAGGTTTTACATGATACCAGTTTAGTAGATTCTCAGTTTGTATAAAGCTTTATGTCAGAATGTATACCAGAAAAAAAATACAGCATGAAATTAGACAAGCTTAACTCGGGTTAATATTAATCTGTAGCTTGTCATGACAAGCAAAATTTTCAGATCACCTGTAGTCATGGGAGTTGAAAATTAGTTGTGAATATACAGGTGCCTGGTACGTACACCGGAGAGGGACTGAAGTAAATGATAGTTCCTTTTTATGTTGCCCCCTGTCATTTTTCCTCACTGAAGAGCAAAACCAAAAGATTATTGTGGTCATTAATAAGAAGTGGAACATTTTGTTCTAAAATTGAATAGTACAATTTCTCATTTCCTTGTCATTTTAACTGTGTATTACTACACAGTTTTTCATCTCCATCTGAATTTAAATGTATAATCTGTCAGCTGTCCATTTGGGTCTTACTTTCTGCCAGTTTATTATCTATAATCTCTTATATATACTCTAAAATTGATCTCCTCAATTGTGGTTTCTCCCGAACTGTGATAAACATGCAACAAGTTCATGTCTATTTTACATTCACATAAAGCTTCAAATTTAGTCAGGGGTCTGGTTCCAATTCCGTACAGGCATTTTTTGGCAGCTTGCAGTCTTGTGATAGGCAATGCATAGATTGTCTATCAAAATAAAGATTAATGATATCATAAATATTAATGATGTCATAATTTCCTTTTTTTATTTCCCTAAATATAACTGCAAATTCTCTGTATGTATCGAATTTTAGGAGAGAAAAAAGGGTGATTTTTATTTTGCTTCCTGATGGATAACCTTCATGATGGCAAATATTATTTGAGTCTATTTTAAGGTGTCTTCAGTCTTGATAGTTGCTAAAGCTTTGGACTTCCTAAAGTCAGTAATTTAAGAGTCTTCATTTTATAACCATTATTTGTCAAACTGTTCATTTCTAAACAGACAAACAGTCAGTAATAGCTTATCCTAGACATAGATTGCCAAAACCACTGATGCATGCACAAACAACTGCAGAAACCTCTCCACTGTTTATGTTGTCCACCTCTGGGACGCTCTGTGCCTTTTTGCATTCTTCTGTTTGTTACAGTGTGTCACTGAGAGGTTCCATTTGATATGCAGGACACTGCAAAGACATGGGGAGATAATGCCTGTGCTCCAAAGTCATAGAACCACAGAATCGTTTAGGTCAGAAAAGACTTCCAACATCATCGAGTCCTACCACTAACCCAGCATTGCCAAGTCCACCTGTAAACCATGTCCCTAAGTGCCACATCTTTCAGTGGCACTTCACCTTCAGTGATGGTGATTCCACCACTTCCCTTGGCAGTCTGTTCCAATGCCTGATCACCCTTTCAGTGAAAAAAATGTCCACCCTATAGGTTTCTCTATGCCAACCAGCCAGGGCAGACGAATGTAGGAGTGGTTGCTTTTCCAACACTCTTTCAGCAGGCTTACTGAAATAAAATATAAAATAATTATAATGAAATAAAAAATATAAAAACATACTACAGTAATAATAAGATATAGAAAAATTTCAAACGTATAATGAAATAAAATAGGCACACATCCTCTCTTCTATATTTATGTATTTATTTATTTATATATAAATTTGTATATGTATAAACAGACTGTAAAACACAGCAGAGAACTGCCACACCACCCACTCTCTCCTGCCATCCACTTGCTACAGGTGATCACTGGGGCACTGCTTCTCTCCCCCAGTCAGAGACCGCTTGCACCAGCTTTTTGTAAGCCATCCTGCCTGGAGTTCTCCTCCAAGTAGTTTTCTTCCGACATGGTCTATAACATTTGGAAATAAATAGTTTTGTCTAAATGTGCCAGGAGAGAGGTCATCCTGGGGCAGCAGCTTCCAAAGCAAAGTTACAGAAGCACAACCTGACAAAAGGGAGCAGATTGGCTTAGAAATCTGCTGTCAGCTATAAAGCAGTCACAGATTGTGGTGCAGGCTGTGGTTATGGTGGCTAAGACTGAGGCAAATCTCTCACATGATTTAGACACAAAATAATACATATTCAAACATCTCCTTTTTGCAGAACTGCATAACCTCCAAGTAGGAGATGAAATAACAAGGAACTGTTAGAAAATCTGCCAGATCAGCTCGAGCAGCAGCAGAACAAGAAGCAGGTGTGGTTAGAGAGCAGGTGGTGGTCACAGCTGGTCACAGCTCTACCTGTCGTGCACCTGACACGCATCCATCAAATGCCCTACATGTGACAATCATGCTTCCATGTGGAATAATGCAACAGCCATGTCCCTCTCTGGTGCCCATCATGCCTCTACTGTGTGCTCCTCGTGTGCTAAGCCCACACCAATCATTCACTCGACATGTGGCAATCACGTGCCCAGAATGTGACAATGACGTACCCATCAGGCACCCAGCACGCTCCCGCCACGTGGCAATCACACAGCTGGCATATCTGTTGCGACTGATACAGTTGTTCCGCCATAAGGGTGCCAACAGCAGCAACAGTTGATGCAACAATCACAGTATTGAACTGCCAGCTGATGCAAAGTGAGGCAGACAAATGTTGAGCACAACTGGTATTATAACACTGAAATTAATTTTTTAAAAGAATTTTTAAAATTAATTTCGGTAATATTGGGACAGAATGGATGAGTAAACAAAGTAGGTTACTTCAGACATCTGTCCTGGCTGAAATGCAATTCAGTGTTTTCATCACTTACTAAGATAATCAAATTGAGTATACTCCCTCAGTTTTGCACTCCTGTTCAATTGAGATTCTCTCTTGTGGTTAGGAAATCGTCTTGCTTACAGGACTACAAGACACCTGTATGTAAAGCAACTGTGTTACAGCTAAGCCCACTGGTGGGATCTACAGTGATTTGCTAAAGCAATTTTATGATGGGGATAGATCACAGTATTCATGTAACAGTGGATAGACACTCAATATCTGTTTTATTTAAATAGGAAAAAATCTGATTGGAAAATTTTTGTGAAGACACAGGGTTTGTGTGTCTAATAACTTCAAGGACACACACAAGAAGTCCAGCTGGAAAACAGATGACATTTATGATGGAACAGGAGAAATTAAAATGAGAATCAGTTAGCTAATTTTCAGGCACATGAACTGAGTTGGACTCTGCAAAATTCCTATGAACCTTAAGTTCCTGATTTACTCAGCACAGTTCCTAACTGAACAGAGAGAAAGCAGTTTCCTCAACTCTATTAAGATGGTTCTTATTTACAATAGTGACCATCATTTATTGATGACCTTAAACCCAATGATTATCATGTATAGGTCTTCTTTTCATGTGCTGGCAGAGCCTAGCTCTGATAATCTACCAAAATTTGAGTTCTGGTCCAAGAAAATACCCAAAGAAATCACTGCCAGACTTCTACAAAAAAAAAAGATAGTTTCTCCAATGCCATTGTAGAACAAAAATATGAGACATAAGTTTTTGTATGTGCAGAAATCAGAAGAGATAAGGGAGCATTTATTGTTTAACACTGCTTTTGTCCCCCATTGAAATACAAAGGAGAAAAGCTGGAATAAGAAAAACTGTGTTTTGGGGGAAAAAGAAAGTCTTTTCAGAATTTAGGACTCTGGTATAGAATGTAGGATACTAGTGTAAAATGCTAAATCACGTCTTATACATTCTAGGCTGATATTTCTGCTTTAGTTTTAACTGTTTTGGAACAGATAAGTTGTCACATTTCTATAAAATATGTTTATCATATTTCGTAAGCACTGCTGTGCCATCTAATGTAATTTGTAGACCATGTTTGCTGCTTTTACTTTTTCAATAACACTCAGAAATTTCTGTTCAATTTGGAGTGCCATATTCGCTTGGTACACACAGCTTGAGCTGGGTAAAACACCACCACAACAAGATAAAAAACAAACAAAACCACATTTCCTAGCCTATCTGCTAACTTCTAGACTAACTGTGATTCAACTGACTACTGCCCCCATGCACATTTATTCAAAATATAGCTCATTACTAGCCCTTACTCTGCACTTTTTTCCCAATGTCTGCACTTTATCCTGGCCTGCATTTATTCCTTTCCTAAATTGTCCAGGGTAGGCCACCCTATTCGACATCCACTTCATCCTCAGGAGGACTTGATAACTGAAATGTGTGAGGAGCATTTCTGTTCAGAGCTCATCATACAGTGGATTAAATCATAAGGACATCCCTCCCAGGTGGGTGACCTTCATCAGGAGCAGTGGCTGCCAGCAGAACTCAATATGTCGCAGCTCATTTACCAAGGGCTGGGGCATACTCCTATACATGCATTGCCAGAATAATGGGAGAGGCTCACCTCAGGAGCTGGAAGGCTTGTGAAAGATGATGAGAAAGGAAAGAAAAAGGCCAGCACCTGTGACAAAGCAGTTATAGAATATGTGAAAACTGGCAGGGAACTACTTAGAAACAGAAGTTCTAGAATTACAATCAAAGCAGAGTTTTACTAAGTAAAATTTATGAATGTTGAGTGGCCTAATATTGAGGGAGACAAGCATTGTTTTATGTAGTATATCTGCAGTTAGCTTTCAAAAACTGGGTTCCTATCTTTGTTGATGTGTTCTTTCAATATAAATTACATGTTACAAATAAATGCATATATATATTAATTAAATATGATTCTAGGGTAGTTTTTGACTATTGAGTTGCCTCGTAGCTTGGGCAATACAAAAAATTGGTTGTCAATTACTTTGAATTTTATTTTCATCCCTAAGTGGTTGTTCAGGTAGTTTCTATGGTCAACTTTTAAATAGGGTCTTTTTCAGTGGACACTGTAGAGTTTATTATTTTAGCCATTCTTTTCACTTGGTTTTTATTTTTTTGTCTTTGTTGTTGTTTGCTTTTTTCTTTTAACTCAATAATCTTAGCAGAATCAATTGTTTTTAACAATGCTTTACTTTATTTGAGTATCCATATTGTGAATATGTTTTATTCAAGTCTGGATTATTTTTCTTTCCAAAATGTCAAAAATATTGTGGGCACTTCAAGCTTAGTGTGTTCACAGTATTAAAATTTTATTTTTCCTGCAGTTATAATTATTACAAACTCAGTGTTTTTCCTCCTCCTAATTTATCTAGAAACGTAGGAGAAAAGACAGGCTGGTTTTATGAAGATATAAGATGCCACATAGTTTAAGTGCATCAGTATAAGCATCGTTTATCTAGCGGGTTCACAATACACAGGATCTATCACTGTACACAGACTTTCTGTGCACTTGTTTGATCTTATTTTCCCACCTTTTAAAAAACATTTCACATTTTGGAAAATTTTGTAAGGCTAAGGATGATTTGACATTAAAGTGGATTTGCTTCTAAATCATGAAAAGTCTGTCCTGAATCTTGAAATAGGTTGTGCAGTGGGAGGGAAAAGCATAGGAAAGATTAGGCTCTGTATGATGCTGATCAGTACGTGTATTCAATGTGCTAAAAAAGTATTGTACTTATCTAAATCTAAATTTGTGGAAGCAGGCTCAGGGCCTCCTAGTTTGCAGGTTTTTTCGTTGGTAGACTTATTTTTTTCTGCTTTATGTGTACACTGGAGAGCACATTGTGGTTGTTCAGAGACAAATGAAGAAATTGTCCTGTCAATATATTTCTGCCAAATTGTATATGAATCATCCAGGTAATCTACAAAGCAAAATTAAAGGCAAGAAAACGAGAATATTTCTTCTACAGTTGAAAGATTATAAAGAGAATTTTAGCCATACTTTGTTTTGAAAAGATTCTTAGTGTTTTCTCTAGGGCTACTATAACTAATACTACTTCAGTGTAAAGCTCTGTAGACAGGGTATTGGTCTGAGAAAATTAGGGAGACTATGCCATTATTTAGATAAATATGTAGGGTACATTTTCCAGGTCAATACTCTGACTGACAGCCACAGTGGGATTATCGACGATGGTAATACCCCAGGCTGTGAGCTGCTGATATATATAATATGTCTTTCTGTTTGCAAGCATGCATTCCATCTGCTTCTAGATTGTAGTTATTAGAACTGTATAACTCTTTGAGACCTTCTGTGTGAAGTCCTAAAGAAATGTGAAATACTATTATTGAAGTAATGCAAAAATTGTTTTCTTGTCTAGGTTACTAACCATAGGACTTTCCCAACTGAACGTGCATTTATATACTTACAAGTATAGTGTTTTTTAGAGCAATTCAGAAGGACATCCTGTAATGAAAAATGTTATAGGAGGCACATCAATTAGTGAGAAAATGTAGAAAATTAGCTGAGATTTCCAATTGTAAGATCCTATTTTCAGTACTTCATTAGGCTTTAAATATTTTTACTTTTTCTGGCTGCATATCAGTTTTAAGCTGAATAGTTTTAAAAGTACACTGTTTCACTGTTTCAAGAAGGTTAAAGTATTGTCTTGCCAACATGACAGAGAAATCTAAAGATTTTAAGTCCCTAAGTCTCTTGACAACCTCCCATCCTGTGAAACAGGGATTTGAAATATGTCAAAGAAGGAGCAGAACAGTCAAGTTAATGAAATGCCTTCAACTGGCATTGACGTTTGCCCCAATTCAGTTAAGTTTTAAGACTCTGAAATCTTATTTTGTAAATATTCCTTACAGACTTTGAAAGACTTAAGCAACTTTGCTCTCTAATTAGATACTGCATCTTCAGTCAGCACGTCTCAGCCAGGGCCCTTGGGGCACTCCACAGTCATTGCCATTGCCATGCCTTTCTGCTGTTATCAAACCACCTCTGAAGCTGGTAGCAGAAATGCGTGCATCACCTGCTGTTGGCACATACCAAGGATAAAACCTACCACTGTTATCGATAACATTGTGCTGCGGCACATCAGGTTGGTTCTTACACAGCCCTGTTGAATCGTCATTAGTCACAGTGTTGGCAGTTGTTCTCTCCATATTCCTTCAAAGAAAAATATCTCCACTTAGGATGTTGTACAAAGAAAAGCTACATGAAAAAGTGTTAACTCTGACAAATCAAATGCATAAAATGAGGAAATGTGATTAAAAATAAAATTAAGACTGAAGTCGCCTGGATAAGTTGTCCCTCACATGTGAATGCTTTATGATACAATTTTCATTACATATTTTCAAACTTTCATTTCATAAGATTTCTATTTCTTTCAACATGTATATTAAATAGAGCTTAGAGATGAATTATAGTTATATAAGAAATGAGACAAAAATCTGTCATTCCTCTATCTCGTTTACTGCAGACATTAAACAGTACTTAGTAAATGTGCACTTGCAGGAAGATAACCAAATTCAGGTAGATACACTTCTACACTGTAAATTATTTTCTATTTTAAACTGCAAAATAAAAGGTACTATTAGTTGTTATTTATGCAAAAAGACTCTACTTATTAGAAACAGACAAATTATAATTCTCAGTATATCGATCTAGGAATTGACTCAGCTGAATGATCCTTGTAAGTTTTATTTTATTTTTCTTAAGTCAGCTTCTTCATTAATTATTAAAGAAAATTAGAGTTATGCCCACTGGGAGACAGATTATGATTATGTGAACAAACATTAAATCCAGATTGTTTACAGATTGGCACTTAGGCACTTTTCTGCTGTCAGGTATGTTGCAAGTTTTGTTACCTTTGCACTAAAAGTAACAAATGGGAAAAGAATGAGTGCTAGAAATGAGGTGCAATTTTTAGACCAGAACATTAAAAAGGCTGTTGCGGGAAGTAGCTGTCAGTATGGGAATTCTAGTTCAGAGATCATTTGCAAAGTCAATGTTGCATGCCTAGAAGTTATGAAAATTGGGCCCATTTTGCTGTAAATATCGATGGTTGCACAAATTAAAGTAAGAACTGTACCATTGTGACTGTCATGGTAATATACCCCATGGAAAGCAATATGTACAATGTGGACTCCTAACTACACAACCTACATTTAAAGTGGAATAAGCCAATACTGAAGGGAATAGTCAGTGCATAGCCAGTGCACATGGAAACATGCATTGGTTAACGATCCTTTCAAAAAGTCGGAGAAGAACAATAAAAGAAATAAACTACAGCATTACGCAAGGTATAAGAAAGATTAGTGGATGCAGTGATCACTGTACTTATTCAGTGAAGCATGATGTGATCTTAATGTGTAATTAATAATTTTACAGTCACAGTTTGTTAAAAGTGAAGTGGGTGTTTTTTGACCATCCCAATTTACTGAGTCAAGTGGGTATGTGATACTGAAAGTATTAGGGATGGCTGACCCAAACTAGCCAAAGGGATATTCCATACCACGGACTCAGTATATACTCGGTATATAAGCTGAAGGGAGTTGGCTAATGTCTGCACAGGGATGGGATGGGTATTTGTCAGTGACTGGTGAGCAATTGTATTGTACATTGTTTGTTTTTTTCCTTGGGTTTTAGTCCTCTCTCTTTTTGTTATCTTCCTTTTCATCATTATTATAATTTTCTGCTGCTTCTTCTTCTTTTTCTTTTAAATTTTTAAGCTGTTCTTACCTCAACACATGAGATAACCTTTTTCTGATTCTTCTTCTCATCCAATCAAGGATGGGGGCAAGGGGAGTGAGTGAGCAGCTCCATGGTTGGAGCTTAGTTGCTAGCTGGGGTATGTTATGATAAATAAATAATACAATGACACTTCATGACCTTGCATGGCAAATATTGCTTTGCTGAACAAATGTCAATCTTTTGAAAACATGTTTTAATGATATCCCTGTTTTGCTGAAGAAAGTCATCATGAAAGAACTTGAAACATACTCAGTACCTTACTTAATAAGCTACTCCCAGTGAAATGGTAAGATAAAGCTTGAATCCAAAGAAAGAAGAGACGAGACAATACTTTCTCAGATTTTCTGCATCTTTCCAAGGGCATTATTATTAGAAATATAGTCAAAGAGAAAATACAAAATTAAAATGTAATACTTTCAAAATTCAAAACAGTTGCATAGTTTATATGGACCTACTAAGCTTTTCAGGTCTAATTTCTCCAGCACCCTTGATTTCAGCCTAATCCAAAATGCTTTGAATAGATTATTTTGCTGGCATTTGGGCAGAAGGCAATGAAGAGTTTCCAAGAGAGTAGGTGAAGGCTGAAATTTTTGGAGTAGTTGTGGAAATGTATGTGAGTAACGGTCTGATTAGTGATATGGTTTGAACCTGGCTCCCTGTCAAGTCTCCAAACCTCACCACAAGAAGTCCCCCCCCAAACCTCAGGGAGAAGGGGAAAAAAACCCAAGAGAACCGAAAAGAGAGAGAGACAGCTAAAGCAATATATATAAATATATTTACACTTATATTACATTTATATACAATTGAAATATATATACAATTTCAAAAGGAAAAGGGAAAGGGAAGGGGGAAGGGAAAAAGGAACACAAACAAAATAAAATATACACGATCAATAGCCCAAGACCTAGCAACTAAAAGAATTAGCAAAAGAATATCTTACTACTCTCCTTGGGACAACAGAAAGTCGCGCTGGAACGACCACCGGTAACCTCCATCTCCCAAGGTTGACAAGACCTTACCAGACTTCGCTCCCCAACACGGCAGACTCAAGAGCAGGGAAACTTGCACCTCAAAGCCGCCGGAAGGAAAGAGGGGACGAAGACCTCTCCTCCTTTCTTCTTATACCCTGGCTTACGTAAAAATCGTAGGGAATACCGGGTAAATCTGGGCACTTCCTTGGCTACAAACTGGTCACCAAGGAAGGCCTAGTGACTAAACTACCACAATTAGATATTCCTTGACTTTTCTTTGGTTCAACAGTTTCACTTGCAGTTTCTGTTTTAATTTCTTTTCCAGGATAAAATGCCTGATGTAAAAGGAAGTTGGTAGTAAGAGGTAAATAAACTAAAGAATTACTTTAAAGGAAAATCTTGTGCTTTAGAAAATGAAAAAGACTTTTACTAAAAGTTAAGATTAAGAGCTGTGCACAATAACTAACTTGCACAAACTGAGAGAGGACAGCACACTTGTTGGGCTTGGCATCCCAGAGAGGAGTATAGTTCTGGGCTGACAGCTGTAGAGGTGAGTGTATCTACTCAGAATTGTTAAGTCTTGGAACTAGGTTCAATTTGGCATAAATCCATCCCAGATCCTCTGTGTAAATTTGTTGATCATATTACTCTCTTGTGGATTCAACCAGTTTGCAAAAATACATAAAAAAGCTAGAGGAACATCTCAGCTAGTGGTACCTATTGCCCTACTGTAAGCACCCAAACTCCTTCTGCATGTATGCAAAACTGTGCATGTATGTACAAGAGGAATATAGGAGAATTAGGTTCTTTGAAATGAAATGGATAGTAGAACATTAGAGGCTCCCTTTGCCAAATCAGCTACTAACTGCCAAAATGATAAATATAGATCTTGTTCTTCAAAAAGCAGATAACAGCCTTCATGACAGCAGTCCATTTCCATCCAGAATTTGAAATTATGCTCTTCCTTCAGTAATTGGGTGTCTTGGAGGAGCTCTTCCCAGATAAGAGAAAGTACTAATTTTATTTTACTTAATAGAGCACCTTCTATTTTATGGGGTGTGAACAATCATCCATGATGGAGCTGCAGTTTTCATGTTATGTACTATTCCATGTCTGGAAAGTAGCTATCTTGCAACATTTATCCTGAATGACTACCATTTAAAAAGTGGCATCTAAAATATAAAAATAGCCTTTGGTTTAAGCAGAAGTGTATGAGTATGATGAGACTATAGCATTAAACCCAGGTATTTTCTTAATTAATTTCTCAGTGGCTTGGAAATATTTAAATTTTATGAAAATGTGGGAATTTTATGTTTTGAGAAACCATACAAAAATTGGACATAGAGATTTCTTTGTAACCGTTGAAGAAAAAACATTTTTAAATATTTTCAAAACTGGGAGAAACTGCAGGAAAAAATGTCAGCCAACTAAAAAGTTGCCAAAAAGTTGACCAAAAGTAGCCAAAAGATGCCACAAAGAATGTCTTAGAGAGGCAGATACTTTAAAGGAATTATTTTTGACTCAGGAACACTATACTGCAAAGTATCATAGTCCAAACTAAGTGGGAATTTCCATTAAATGAAAAATCAGGATGTACATGGTTCTCTTTCAGTATGGAAGTGAGATTCAGCAAAGGTAGGTCTACAGAGTAAGAAGGCAGTGTCAGTTCCTGCACTTCAGAAATATCAGCAACCCCTCAGATGCCCACAGCTTCTAAAAATAAAGAAGAAAGCAAAAATAAAGAAGAGGTTACTGTGAGAACAGGAGACAACAGTGAGACAACATGCTTTATGACCAGTGCTCAATACTGTCTGTGTGCACAGACACCTAGAAGTACCAGCGATATTGAACTGAAATCTATTTAATAAGTGAACTGTAAGTTAGGAAGATGAAAACTGTTCATTTTAAATGCACATATTTAGATGAAAAAATTAAGTTTATTTTATTATTCACATTTTAATGATAAAAGTTGTAGCAAATCTTAAAGGGAAAACATAAAAAAGAAATAGAAATGAATCCTACAGTAGTATTCAGACTATTAAAATATTCATCTAGGAATAGAAGAATTAATTTTAGTCATCTAAGCAAGCTTATGTAAAGTGACTGTTTTGTAAAGTTCAGCGGCATATTGTGTTTTGAACATATATAATGAAAGCCCTTTCTTTCCTGAAAAACAATAAACAAGAATTAAGAAGTGCTGTATTTATAAAGCTTCCTTCGACTACAAAACAGAAAGCACAAAAAAAATTCTCTCTCTTAAATTTACCTTTAATTGCCTTTGTTACTGTAGTAAGTGTTGTCTTCTGAGAGCGTTTCCAGCTAGCAGTTATTTTCAGAAGTACAGAGAGTAGCTTAGTTGAGGCAGGTCCCTTGAGGCAAGATGGGTTACTCACCTTTTTAAACACCTTGACATAATTATCTAGGCTGGAAATTTTAATAGAATGAATCCTGATAATTTCTAGTATAATCTGATTCTGGCACAAAAATACCATATTTTGTTTGCAAACAGTGGTGCCTAAAGTAAGTAATGCTCCACTGCACAATATCTCCTAGAATCTTCACAGCATAGCATCCAAGGGGTACTGTTCATTTATGTCTCTATAGTTAATAAAATGATAGTTTCTTCACACTACTAGCCTTTATGGTGATTACAACCAAAGTTATATAGAGAGCCTTGAGACTGAAAAGCCCTTTCTGTTCATAAATAGAACATAATTCCATAATGACCAATCATTCTCTGCTTCACAGTCTTTTCTTCTGTTCAGGATTGGGGATCTTTGGCATTTTGCTTCAGCCTTTGGGTGGAAATTCAAGTTGGTTCCACCTGGATTGACACTTCGCCAATATTTATATTTAGGGCTATGCTTAATTCTTATTCAAGAAAAAGAGAAGTTTAAGAAAATTTCTTTTTATTTGACATTACATGGAACTTCTCTATTCAAAATTTTTATCAGTTATACCACACTCAACTTACTCTCCTTTGTAGATGATCTTGAACATGCCCGAATAGCCTGGACAGGATGCAGACCAATGAGGCCAGCAACATTCTTTCCAGATCATCTATTTAGCATTGTAAAGTTTTAAAAGAAAGCACCACAAATTCATATACTGAATATGCAAGACCTACATAAAATGGCCAACTTCTGTCCTCCCAAAAATAAATTCAAGCTGTCACAGATGCAATTACCATGTAGAGGTGAGAACATCAGTGATGGAAGAAGGGGTTGTTCTTCAGCCTAAGAGACTTGGGAGTAGAAAGAATAGAAACAGATTTCTACTAAATTTCTCTCTTATATATAATGACTTGTTCAAGCAGAAGCAAAGGATTTTTTTCTTATATATAACAACATGTTATAATGTTATAATATCTTGGACTTGTTTTTGTTTATTCATAGGAAACCCAATTACTTGCTGTTGTAAGATTATCAGTTTCAAAGACAATCGCATACTTTACTCTGAAAAGTTTACTTTCCATGCCTTTTCTCTAGAACCATCTGTTAAATCATCCTACATCTATTACCACTTTTTTTTATGCTGCAACAATATGGACAAATATTACCTCATATATTGACATTGGAGAAGATTTACAGTATTTTTTTCTTTATGCATACATTGAAACAAACATTTTTGCTCTGTTGAATTCAATCTTTTTCAGTACAAAATAAATTGCTCAGGATTTTGATTTACAGTCAATTTATAATAATATCTAGTGGGCTTGCTTATCAAGCTTTTTATACTTATGCAATCAGTAATGTTCCCTGAGATACTGTAATGAATTCAATTAATTTCTGATCTCTGTGGTTATGATTTCTGGACAAGATAATTTTCTTTCTGGCAGAGGAAAGTGTCTGTGTCTTTTCCAGAGTTGGTTAACCTGTATAATGCGTGGCAGAAATTTCTCTGTATCCAGATGGTTATTAATGAAGAAAAAATCCACTTATGCTGTCAACAACACTTTGCTAGGATCAAAGTCAAGTTGGTGACTGACCATCTGTCTCTGTGCATATGTATTTCACATAGTTCATGCCTTCCTGATCCATCAGATCTCACCTTGAATCAGACTAATTAAGTACATCAAGACAATTTGACCTAGCCAAAACATCATGACTTTTACTGTTGATCTTAATATAACCAGAAGCCCTGTTGGTCCTGGTTTCAAACAGTAGTTTTTGCTACCTGGGATCACTCAGTTGATTTATATTTTGAGTATGTAAAAGATTATATTTGTTCAGGTGTTTTAAGATGCTGTCATAACTTTACCATATAAAATTTACATTATACATTATGCAGTGAGAGACGTTTTCAAGCTGTTGACTAACAGTGCGTTATATACTATTAGTGCAGTTTCACTGTGGTTTCACTTCACTACAGAAAAGATTTTGTTCAGCTAGAGGTTTTCAACCATTGCTTTGAAGTATGAAATAAAAAATGTACCTCCTTGTAGAGACAAGTAGGTGCTTTGTTTGCTTAAAACTTTAGTCCAATAGCATCGAATACACGCAACATTAAAGCTTACATTTTTTTATAACCACTGCCTCATGGGTTTTACACAGTATGATCTCTGAGCACTGAAGAGCTTAAGTCAGGAAATCAGGTTTATCAGTATTATCCCAAATATTCAAGGAAATAGTTATTTTTATTTTTTATGAAAGTAAAAGTAAAGAGAACTATGGATAAGAGCAGTAGGGGTTTTTATGTTTAATATGTTAAATGACAAACAACTTTAAGTAAATACACTCAAAATTAGTGAGGTCGATTTTTGCACACTATGTCAATTAAAGCTGGTACTACTAGGCCTGGATATGAGTTTTCTCAATTGATATGTCACTATTTATAAAATATCTTTAAGTTCTTTTTACTTGTAGCCTAAAATACTCCATTTAAATTAAGCAGAATTATAAAGTAATAAATATCAATTATCTGCCCTTTTTTCCCCAAAGATAACTTAAAGCTGTGTTAAAGCATATGATATAGAAATTGCAGATAAGAGGACAGATGAAATCTGTTCTCCACCCCTACAGTAGTCAAGACCAGTTTCAAGGGACTTAAATTCTGTGAGGAGTATTCAGATTAAATATTAAAAAGCACTTTCTTATGGTAAAGATACTGAAGCAGTAGAACTGGTTGCTTGAGTTCACCACCATGGATGATTTTTGAAAAAGGATTAGACAGATTTACAGCTTGACAGAATCAACTGGGTAAGCATGAACCGAAACCATCATTTTTCTTAAAATGTCAACATTTAGAACTGCACCCAGATCCAATTGTCTGATATCTAGATGCAAAGAGAGGAAGTGTCTCAATAATGAAGTTTTTTCCACCCTTTCAGAGAAAAGGACCATAACTGATTTCTAACCCTCTTCTAGAGTCATACTCACCTTAAAAATACAGCTCTATGTATATAAAAGTCAATATCTCATTAAGCGATTAAAGTTTAAAGGAGACTCTGAGGTAGGCAAAAAAACCAAAGAAAAGGCTTTTTTTGTGGACCTTGATCCTCTTGTCCTATAGGCAAGTTAAAAACCTCATTGTACCTTTAAAGTTGACTGAGTTCTTGGTAAGATGAACAAAAGATCAGGCAGCCCCAGAGATTGTAAAATATGAATCCATTTGGAAGAGCTGCTCTCTATGAAAAAAACAGGTGTTGCTGGTGATCATACTTTTTCTGATATGTAATTAGCTGAGAATTTTTGTCCCAAGGCTGTCAGAATGCTACCTCTAAGAAGCCTTAAATTCCTTCAGAAGTTATAAAGAAAAAAAAACTTAGCAGAGATGAAAATGCTTTTTTTTTAACTCCATGAGGAAAAAGAAAGGGTCCATTCAGCATAGACTTTCTCATGCTTATTTTATCTCGAAGGCAGATCAAAGGTTAGTCAAATTAGTTTTGTGATAACTCGGGCATGACACCAACATTTACTTCCACAGTCAATCACAAACTGTTTGACCTTGGGCAACCTTCCATACATCAGAGGGGAGGGTTAAGAGAGACATTATAGACTATTCACTGCACAGTCTAACATCAGGCACCCTGGCTGTCAACAGAACAGTATGACAGCAATCAGATCAAACAAGTAATTCAGTTAATGAGGCATATCTCAGGAACTTGCCGAGAAAGTAAGCCTGTGAGTGATATGGGTACTTTGTCATGGATTAATAGAATATTAATCAAGGCAAGGTACATTTTCATATACAAGTACAGAAGGATTAGGAAGCACGGGAGTGTTAAAGCTTTAAGTATCTTTGAGAATGCAGTCTAGTGTCTTTGCTTTTGTTTCAAGTAAAATGAATAAATCTAAACAACCTGCAGTCAATGCTTATCATTTTGAATGGTTTCCTCAGTTATCTTATGGAAACTTTGTTAAAGAGCATCATAAATCTTCTTTCAAAATTTCCAAAGGAACACCAGCACTATATAATTCTAAGGCAGTTTTCTTCTGTCTTCAGATTTTAACATCTTCAAGGACGGGCCGTTAGATAATTTTCTGAAACAGTAATATAGAGTTGTCAGACCATGGTCAACAATTAATGAACTCATAGTCTGTTGTTTCTGTGGTGGTTGAAGTATCTCAAGAAAATCATGGTAATTGGTTTTAAATTTGAAAAAATAACTTTTATAATAAAGTAGTTTTTGAAGAAAAAATATTGTTTAAATATATGAAGGTTTTTGTTGGTCATGAAAGCTACCTAGATAATTCTAAAAAGTCATACAAAAAATTATTGCCACTGTAATAATTGTGTTTTTCAGGTATTCATTCCATTCAATGGTATGTTAGAAATTTATAATGAAACAGCACATGCAGTCTCATAGACTGGTTTGTTGTTTTGATTTTTGCTGATAAACACAGTGAAGTTGAAATTCCAGGAGCAGTGGGACTTCCAACCGTGAGGAGAAATGCTTTCTCTGCAAACATTAGAATTTTGAATACAATTAAGATACAGACAAAAGAAGCTACTAGTATTTCTATGGCCTAGATCATGTTTGTTCAGATGAGGCACTTAATTTTTTAACACACTGAAACTCCCCACACAAGAACTTGACAAGGATCCTAAAGTTAGGACAGGAAAGTAGTATAGTATTTGCAAGGAAATGGTAAATATATGTATATAGTGTCATCTGTTACTTCCAGAAGTGGATACAGGCTATTGGAGGTGCCCAACAACAGAAAAGTGGATTTCCCTATTCTTAGAGAACATACTAACTGCATGATGAATTCCTATTCCTTTTTACATGTATGCCTGAGGAATATAATATTTTTATATCACTAAAATGTTTTGCTTTTCTGTTTTGTTTTTTTTTTTTTCAGAATAACAAAACTACTAGGCCAAGATGAATTTCAATCGAATATCTCTCTCAGATTTATTGTTTGCTTATGTGCTCGTTTTTTAAAAATGGAACTTACAGCAAATTTAACACAAACTTTCAGGTCACTAGTATGCTTTGTAACTTCATCTGTGTATTCATATTCATTGTTTTTCTCCATGTCTCTATTTTGTCATGCTTCTGTAGATCTTTTCCCATTTACTCTCCCTCTGGATTCAGCTCCCAAAAGCAAGATTTAGCTAAAGTTTCTGCTGTAAATATCTATTTACAATAGATAGCTAAATATTGGAGCTACAAATTGAGTACATGTACAGTGTATACAGGTAAAAATGTCATATTCATACTCACCTAGCTAAGGTTCAGCATCCAAGAAGATTAGCCAAAGATTCTAAGGAAATTGTATAGATCTCTGAAAACCCAGACATAGCATCATGAATTGTTCTCCATCTGTCCTTGTTTCCATTTTGAACCATTTTACTATGCATCTGTTTCTTCTTGACTGCATTTTGTGTCTAGAAAAGGAAGAAATTTCTTTTAAACTAGTTTTGTACCTGCTAAGTGTACCTGCTAAGTGTAAAGTTTGAAGGACATCAGTAATGGCAAAATACGCAATCAAATGGACTTGCTTGAAACCACTTAAGAGATAGTATAAAGATATCAGGTATAATCATATTTTAGACTATAAATGGTGGTAAAAATGAAACTACTTTGCAAAATATGGTGTAGATTTCTTAAGGACAGAAAGACATTCTAAGATATCCTATTTCAAATATTCAAGAGCTTTCTTCCACTTCAAAGTAGTTTATTTTTAAAAGAATAATTTTAAATAAAACTCAAACAAAAGGCAAAAAAATATACTTCTTGAAGATTTTTTTTAAGATGTTGCATTAGCAAATTTCACATAATTTTTCTACTTCTTGAGAAACCTGATTTCAGAATTATCTTTTTCATTTAATAAAATGTCTTTTCAAACTAATTGCTCACAGTCATTGTCAAAGACACTCAAAGAATTTTTATGGGATTTCCAAGAAAGGATTTTCCAGCTCAGTAACTGGTGTTTGAGTGTTTGACACTGATCAGGCTTCCCATCATCTGGCTAGATCCAGCTAACCTGAATTCACTTATTGGTTAGATACAAACAGTGTTTTCCAGATTAATTCAATTTAATCTCAACAATATTATCACCTGCTTTTGAAAATACCTTTTGCCACCTTTATTTTTTATACTTTATGGGCTGTTTTGTGCTTTATGCTTAGCTGTATTCCCAGTGATGGACTCTTTTTCATTTTATTTCTTTGAATGGAATAGATCTAGATTAAGAAGTAAATTATGATTTGTATATCTTGTGAAGAAATAATTATACTGTCTTAGTACTGAACCACGTAGTCCTTCCTAACAGCTTCATGGTAAAACTTGGAGATCAAACAGTAGGTTGGAAATAAAAGTTGATATATGGTCATCTATTAAGGTTTCTACTAAAAATGCTACAGATAAATTCCTAGAATACTGTTAGTTATAACATGAATACATTTGAAGGATAAGCTGACATATAGGTACCAGTAAAGTACCCGACCTGATGGGCAGATTTAGGCATTATCACTGAGATGGAAAGAAATTGAAAAAGCAAACAAATTTAGAAGAAAATGGCCCAGAACTCTCTGTGAGTTTTTATAATTTTATTTATTTTTCTACTGCATTTTGTTTTGCAACTTGTTTTCTGATCTTTCAATATTCCTGTTGAGAACCACCTGCAAAGAACCAGCAAGTAATTCTGTTATATCCAAGCATCTCTGATGCTTTATCCACTCATTTGCACCTGGTTTGCAATCTCTCTCTTTAGTTTTAGACAGAGAATGCTCCCTTTTCTGTTATTGTTTTCTGATGTCAGTGTTGCTCTAATGTCTCTCCAGGGCTTGTGTTCAGTCTAATCCAGTGACAGACAAACCCTCATGCAGATCCTGTAGCTGCATATACTTATGTCATCCTAAATTCTGGGAGCTTTAAAGAAAATAGAATAGTTCTGCCAATCACAGAGGGCTTGTTTGATTTTGATTAAGTGCAGAATGAGTAAGGCGACGACACTGAAGAACACAAGGAAAATAAATGCCAATGGGGTGAAACCGTAAATGGCTCAAAGGGTTATAAGGGAGGGTCATTAAAGACATTATTTGAGTTAAAGCTGAATTTTCTCAATAATCTTTCTGAATTCATTCTCCCACATCCTAAAGTCAGTTTTAGGTGTAACATGAAAATACAATGGCCATTAATAGGGACAGATACAGAATTGCTTATGGAGAAGAGAGGAAGGATCCAAAATACACTATTATTTATTTTGACCACAGATCGTTAGTATGGATTTCTATGCAAACTTATCAGGATTTTTTTTTTTTGGAGAAGATCTTAAGAGAAAACAGTCTTCTCACTCCCTACTATTTACATCTGTGAGCATAAAGGAAAAAAATTAATCATACAGATTACCCTGACTAATGCTCTGGCTTTTTTTGTCTGTGACTACATACATGACAGAAAAACAAGGTTCAACAGCAGCTGTCAGAAGACTCCTAGGGAAGTGTTGTTTAAATGCCAAGAGGAAGGTGTTGTATATGTTATTGCTGATGACTGCTGTCGTTGCAAAATACGTAAACTAGCTGCTCCTCATCACCTGTAACAGCTTCTGCCAGTTGAAAAGTACAGTGCACCCTTGAAAGAAAAAATCCACTAGAAAAGAAGTAGGTGGAATCCTTTATTGAAAAGATTTGATGGTTCTTTGAAGGTATTCTCACTAAGGTGTCTTCCCAGTCAATAAAATCCTATAGATTCTTTTGGCAGACTTTAAATGTTTACCTTTTGATTCAGGGAGAAAAAAGGTACAAGTATATAACTCCTGGAAGACACACAAGAGTTAAGTTCTTTGGAAAGAGGACTTAAGATAGGCTATCTTTCTGGACAGTCTTTTTTCATATAATTTAACAAAATTCCATACATGGTCCTGAAGAAATTTGACTCGGCGGCTCTACCCGTGTTACATTCGGGGGCACAGATTTGGTACACTTGGTGGGAAGAGTGAAGATGGCACCAGACACACTTTACCTTGATATTGGTAATGAACATTGCTTTTTAGAACGTAGGTATTAATAATAACAGAAGAAACACTTTTCTGCTTGTCGTGCTACCTACCAATGTCTTTATGTTCTGTCTGTTCAGCAGTAAAGGTAGTATGGTGGTTTTCCTGAGCTATGCATTTGGTCTCAACTCTACTCAAGCTCTAAGAGACCATTTAGCTTTTGTGTTAACTACCAATTGCTGAATAAATCCAAATGCGATTTTCTTCTTCATAACCTATATGAACCTTAGCTTGTGAGCACTCTTTCTGCACCTTCTGTCAGTCTGATTTCACTGCTTCAGCGGTGGTTGTTTGGTGTGTTTAGAGAGTTGTTTCCGCAGTGGAGGAAAAGAGAACATACCCATACTACCCCAGCAGGGAGGGAAATGTGGCAGTTACACTGCCCCGTTTGGTGCTAATGGCATGAGCTTTTAGGGCTGGAGGTGTGAAGTCTAGGAAAGGTGGAAATTACAGAAGGAAAAGAACAACAGGCAAGAGGGGAAGGCTGAATAATTTGCCACTAGAGAGGTCTGCTTGTTTGGCTACAGACAGTATAACTTTGAGCACCCTAAACGCTTGTGATGGACTACAGAGACATTGGCAAATCAGATTTTGACAGACTAGATACAGTAAGAGCCAGGACCATGCTACCTGATGCTTTCATTTATTCTAATTTCCCTTTTAGCATTCATTTTTTAATAAAAAAAGACCAGATATTATTTTCATGGTAACATTATATTCTGCTAGCTTTGTATTGTATATTACCTTATGGTAATATTATGTTACATTATTATATGGGACAGTAACATCCTGAGCAGTAATAATGAAGTGCTCAGAGTTCAAACAATTTTCTGAAGCAACCTCACATTTTCTCAATTGATTTTGACTGACATTCACCTTATACTTTCAAGAAGGATAGTATTTTGGATCTCAAAATATTGGAAATGCCATGTAATGCTTGTGGCAGGGGTTGGTGTGGCAAGGCACAGAACCTGATATAGCAGGAAGGGAGCTGGTAACACCTGTGCTTGACCCTGGTTTTTAAAAGTTTAGCACTTAAATAAAGCTGAACACAGCACTGTCATATAAAAAACTCAGAGGACAATAGAGGAGACTCTTCGGCAATGTATTGTAGATAAATTCATCTCAGTATGAATGGGGTGTTTATATATTATAGTTGTAATTGTCCCCCTTCTTTAAAGGAATTGCTTCGAAGAAGGCATTTAATGATGTTTTGCAGTCATCCATTGTGGCTGCTGAAAGAACAGTTATAGTCTTAAAGCCTCGTATTTCATGACAATGCAGACGACTATTGTATTGCTGCAAATCACTATTTGTCTCTATCCATTGGTCATAGAAAAAAAAGAAACAGGAAAAATAATATCATGTCCTTATATGCAGCTCAGGAATTTAATTTCTAAATTATTTTTTGCATGCTTTTTGTATCCATTGTAAGGAGAGTACTGACTTGTAATTTTATGTATTTGTTTTGTCTTTTCTCTCATGCTTTTCACTACAAGATACAGAAGAAGCACAATTCCGTGAGAGGTAGAATTAGCTTAGACTTTTTGCTCTAGTCTGGGTTCACACAGATAAGTTGTTGAGTCCAATGACATTTGTGTTTATGATGCACAGACTGAAGAACTGGTGCTCTTTCGGATTCTTGTCTTGTACCATAATCTGCAGTTTGGTGAAACACTTCAATGGAGGAACACACTGCTGTCTTAATCTGTTTAATTTTCTTCACAGATTTTCTCATCCAGTTTCTGTTGAAATGAATGGAAATATTACAAAGCTAATTAGATCAACAGTTTATTTACTGGAATTTTTTTGCAGTTTTGCTGATGCCATCAGATCTGATAGCACATCCTCTTTTTCTATAATAGATATCAGAGAAATGTAGTTTTTCCATTCTCATTGAAGCTAAGTAGAGTCTTATCTACATTACTAAACAGGGATCTTTGTGAACTTTGAGCGAACTACAATGAAAACTATTTGCATAACTTGGATTTCCTAGTATCTTTCAGTGAGGAAAAACTAGATTGATTTTGACCTATTATCAAAATACATGCTGTTGTCATGTTCACAGTCAACTATTTAATCATTGCTTCAAAAAAATGATGGATTAATTTTGTTCATGATACTGTAAACCATCATTTTAATAATATTTCCTATGAATTTTAACAATTCTATTCAATATTATATGTAGGTTGGGATTTTAAGGGCCGATCTTTGTCTTGAAACTTAAAAATTCCACAGTTCTCTCCTGAATCTAAAAGTTTAATATTTTTTTCCTTTGCCTTTTCCCACATCTCCCCTTACTTTCATACAATATTAAATTCAGTTCAGGTGATATCAGACTTGCAGTGAGAGTTACTATTTCTATAGGATTTCAGTGGAAAACCTTTCAGAGTCTGTTCCTTGACTTTAATTTTTTAGCCCTGCATATGGTGTTATGCAGATCCTAAAGTGAGGTTTGAGCTCTTGAAACTCTTTGAACTGGAATTGTAGCTTACAGTGTATCATTTGGAAGTGACAATACATTCAATAGTAGGCAGCAGCTGGTGTTAAAAATGTGGTCTTTACTTTTGAAGGTTGAAAACAAAAACAGACATATACAGCTAACAGGTGGTGATTAAGTCTGGGAAACCACAGAGATTTAGGGATTTTGCTAATTTTGTCAAACAGTTCATAGCAGGTAACTTATCTAAAAATTCTACCTCTTTATGTTTGTTAATATCCCAATTCCCTAAACTCATTCTTGAACAAAAATGCTCAAGTGTTCACTAAATCCACCAAATAATTAAACAATTAAGGTCTTATCCAAAGCCTTCTGTAGTCTATAAAAATAATTTCATTATTTTACTGTGTCTTGAATATGATGTAATTGCCAGCATAGCTCTCTATTTCTGTATAGTCTTATTTTAAGTCAGTGAGTCTCTTGGTACACATACATCTTTTCATACTGAGGGGGAAGAAGTTCAGACTCCACCCAAATAATTCTGCAAATAATTATTTATCTCTAAGAAAGAACTGAGCATTTTGCCCCCCTTGTGGTGCTTAGTAATCACAGCTACACCTAGAAGTCATGGTACATCATTGTCCTCTGACTGAAGGTGCATAAAAGTCCAAATGTTCATATTTGTAAATTCAAAATTAACATCTGTGGCTGTTCTTTATAATACCTGTAACATTTACTGAGTCTGTATGTAATTGTTCCAGTAAACTCAAACCTTATATAGAGCAAAAGGGAAACAAACAAAAAGGTAGCAGAAAAAAAATCTAAACAAAATGGAGTAGGAAATATATTTCAAAATGTATCAACAGAATTTACTCATCTTTAAAAAGTACTTCTGGCAGCTACATTACTGCTCATGATCATAGAATCATTTAGGCTGGAAAGGACCTCTAAGATCATCAAGTCCAACTGTTAACCACTAAACCATGTCACTAAGTGCATATCAAAATGCCTTTTGAACACTTCTGGGGATAGTTATTCCACCACTTCCCTGGGGAGCCTGTTCCAATGCCTGATCACTCTTTCAGTGAAGAAAATTTTCTAATATCCAACGTGAATGTCCCCTGGTGCAATTTGAGGCTATTTCCTCTTGTTCTGTCACTTTTTAGTAGGGAAAAGGGACCAACCCTCATCTTGCTACAACTTCCTTTCAGGTAGTTTTAGAAAGTGATAAGGTCCCCTCTCAGTCTCCTTTTCTCCAGGCTAAACAATTCCAGCTCCCTCAGTTGCTCCCTGTAAGACCTGTTCTCCAAAACCTTCACCAGCTTTGTTGCCCTTCTCTGGACATGCTCCAGCACTGCAATGTCTTTCTTGTAGTGAGGGGTCCAAAACTTAATAAAGGTGCTGCCTCACAGTGCTGAGTACAGAGGGACAATCACTTCCCTAGTCGTGCTGGCTACACTGTTGCTGATACGGGCCAGGATGCCATTGACTTTCTTGGCCGCCTGGGCACACTGCTGGCTCATGTTCAGCTGACTGTCAGCCATCTGGGCAGCTTTCCAGCCACTCTGTCCCAAGTCTGTAGCGCTGCATAGGGTTGTGGTGACCCAAGTGGTAGAGCCAGCACTTCACCTTGTTGAACTCATACAATTGGCCTCAGTCTATTTCTCCAGCCAGTCCAGATCCCTCTTCAGAGCCTTCTGACCCTCCAACAGATCAACACTCTCATCCGACTTAGTGTCATCTGCGAACTAACTGAGGGTGCATTCAATCCCCTTGTCCAGACCACTGATAGAGACTAAACAGGATTGGCCCTAATACTTAGCCCATCCAGATGAATTTGTAACTCTCCTTAGGTATCTGTCTATATATTGGTGCCTGGAATGCTACTCATCTTCTCCCATCCCTAAAGCTGTTGTGTATCATTAGGTAGAGGATGATAGCTCTACTGGATCTCGGTATGATTTGCTACAGCTGTACTTAAGAGAAAGGCCGTTCTAAGTCCTTGTCATGTGTGTGCCATACTAAAATGATAAAACAGAGCTGTGGCTTTGTCAGCTGGACTAGACTTACTCAAATCAGTATCATATGTTAAGAGAATATGTCTGATTTAATCTGTCATGTTGTTCAGTGATTTCAGCTGTGTCTAACTGTGTGAAAACCCGTGCTGCCCTTCAGGGTCTGTTTTATTTACCGGGTTAAAGAAAAATAATACATTAAATGCATCTTTTTCAGCACTTTCTGTTAAGCTTTTCTAATTCTTATGCTCAAATTAATAAATAAAGAGGAAACTGTAGGATTTTGGGGTGTTCTGCCAGGCAGTTTTTCTGTAGAATGGCATTATTTTGCAGACTCATTTTCTGTAATAGAATGTTTGTCCTCCTACCATTACCTGTAAAACAAATCCTTCACAAGTTTTCTACAAACTTACAGCACAAGCCTGTACTCATATGCAATGCTAAATTGGTGTAAAATCACGTAATATGTGCTAAGTACATATCTTCAACTTATATAACATATAGGCTTATGGCATGTATTTATCTAAGACATAGTTTCTAAAGTACTGTATTTACTTCTTCAAGGGGGAAAGTAGTTTGGGCAGATGTTTCATATGTTTATTGCAAAATTAATTGCTGTTGAAATAGGTGGTAAACATTAAACCTTAGCCACAGTGTGGACTGTATGTGTTGTCTATGTTATTTTTTATTGGAAATTACAGAAGGAATTAATTTCTCTCTTTAGAGCTCACTGTACTAAATTTTAGTTTTCACTGCACAAAAAATGAGTCACTGAAGTGTGGATTCAAAGGAAATTAACGTCTGTGGATATCTCAACCTGGCCTAATTGCTAGGATTCTCATTAGCAGCTTCATTCATGTCTGCATAGGTACTAATTGTTCAGTCTTTGTTCTGTACATGGTGCATTTTCTTTCATTCAGAACATCCAAACCTAGGAGTTCGAAATTGATTTTCTGCTCTCAAAAAACGATATTAATATTTCAATCAAATGCCTGTTTTTGATTAGTAGTTTCTAACTATGCTGTCTCATAAGGAGTGGTGAGTGTGTTCAAATGGGATTCCAGAATGAGACTCTAGGCACAAGGATCTCTCTGCATCATTTAACTTTTGACAGACTTTATTGTGATGGCTATATGGGTTGTTGTGAAGAGCCTGGTGTGTGTCCTGCACTGTGCTTAGTTTATCATAGAAAAGCTTGGGATTTTCTCCCCCAAGTGATCTTTGAGATATGACAATAGTTCTGGGCACCCTTGGACGTGAAGTTCAGGAAGTGACCATTTCACACAGTGACAATCAGGTGACTTTAAGGACTTCTACATCAGATATTCAAAAATTGAGGCTTTAGTCGTTTTGGCTTTAATCATCCATAGAGCTATGCCAAATTGTTCCAAAACAGATTTAAATCTTTGTCTGGGCTTTTTAATAGAAAACCTTAAGAAACAGAAGTTCATCTTTATTTCTTCTTTACTGTTCATTATCTTATAGAAACAAACAGCGATACATAAAATACTATTTTCTAAGGTGATTCTTGTAAGGCATTGCAATACATTTTTTGCACAAATAGGTGGAGAACAGCAATGAAAGTACAAAGGATATCTAAATGGGCAACATGGGACATTTGCTTTTGGCAAATGAGGGGCATAAAGATTGATTAACCTAAAGAAAAGGCAGCAAGATTTAGAAGGAATAAAAATGTGACGAAATACATTTATAGATAATTGCAATAAGACAAATTGTAAGGACAGAAAAGTCAGCTGTACATAGTGACTAGAGATAAGTTTTAAAAGTGGTATCTCTGTTTTGATTTAATTTGCCTCCTTACCTGATCTTACCCCACTCTTTGTATAGAGTGTCCTCCAGAGAGCTGCAACCTCATATTTTTTTTTAACCTTGTCTATAACTTTTCCTAATACAAATACTACCTCCTAACTGTGTCCAATCAAAAGTCTCCAATTACACTGCTAAATTAGTAAAGGTATGGAAAATATTTAAAGCTGGTCATAAGCAAAGGGAAACAATATTTTATCTTTGAAACAAAAATAATTAGGTTGAGTTGGGCAATAAAAGGATATGGAACCACCTACTGTTGTTGGAAGTCACAAATGGCTCAGTATCAGAAGAGAAAGTCATCACAGAACAAAACAGATTCTGAAGGATAAGAAAGGAACTATGAAACACATTTTCAGATATTTTTAGGTATAATTTGTCAGGCATCTGACTCTACCTGTTGCTCAAGAAAGAAGCAATAATATTCTAAATGTGGGTTTGGATACTGAATAGGTTACCTCCTCCAAAAAAAAACGTTGCAGAGGACAGAATAAGAAAAAGAAATTTATATTTTGACAATGATCCAAGTGTCACAGTAGGTACACTTACAGGAAAGACAGAAAGAAAGTGAATCAGGAACACAGTTGTATTTTCAGACCTGAGGCCATTCAGATGGAAGCTTGGACAAAAGAGTACTTGAAAAAACAGTTCATTCTGACTATCTGAATTTTCATACTTTTCTATAGAAGACAAAAAAAAAATCTCTTCAAGTTGTTTTCTATAGTATAATTTATTTTGTAAATAAACCAAACTTAAACATACGTGAGGGTTTTTTGTATTTTCCCTAGGGAGAATAAGAAGGAGAAGGAGAAAGAAAGAAATATTTCAAATTCTTTTTTTCCTCTTTGCTGTCAGGGGAAAAATGCCATATTTACTGGTTCACTAGTTTGTTCAATTGCAGTAATTTTTATGTTCCCTCATGTTAACTTTCCTAAGTGGTCTGTAATAAATTATATCAGAAAGGCCACTTTAGTGTTCAGATGTTCTGCTTCTTCTGTGGCCCTTTATAGCTCTCTCTCTTTGGTGGTTTGTCTAAAATGACTTTCTAAGCTCTCTTTGCTATCAAACTGCAAATTTTTAGAAACAATGGTTGATAAGAAAAGATCATTATGGGACAACAGGAAAGAAAGAAATATAATTTGAAACTGATATTTTTTTTCTGTTCAGCCTGAATGGTCACAAAAAATTGTGCTTTCAAATGTTTTAGGTAAGAAAACAGAAGTTAAAAAGGAGGGTTTTTTTTCAAGTACTTTACCTATTGTAAGCAAAAATAGACTTTCAAAATGTTGAGTATATTCGTTCCTTTCTGTATACACAATATTTCCTAAGAACACATACCTCCAACCCCCTTCCATAAAGCCCTCCCCCCCAAAAAAAAACCTCCTGACCATTTCATGCAAATATGTCCTCATTTAATATTAAATATCTGGCTTGTAGCCTAATACAGTGTGCAGAGAAATGGTTATCAAGTTGAATTATCATTTTTCAAACCTCAGGGTTAAAAAGAAATATTTCCTCTGACCATATTTCATGTTTTAAATCTGCATTAACATAAAATACATTGCAGTGTTACTGCACATATCCATGACTTTGCCATCCCCAAAGTTTAATTATTTTTATGGACACCGATAGATTCTGCACCCACTATTTCTTACTTTGTTCCTGGTGGGTAGCAACTTGTGTAAAACCACCTTAGATTATGTTACTTTTAAAGATTATTTTATTTATGTGTTTTTTCCTGTGCACAGTTACGGTTTAATTTTGAATTAGAATTTTCATGAAAGAAATGCTTCTTATTCTTACGGGAATAAACTGTAACAGTGAATCCACTGACATCAAACAAAAACAAATGACTCATAAGAATCTTATCTGAAATAAGGATGTGACAAAGAAGTAGTTAAAACCCTGATGACTCTTAGGATGCTTAATTAAAACTTATGTACGGATAATGGATTCTTACCTTTTAAAACCATTTTTTTCTTCAGGTACTTGATGGTTTGGAGTACATGAAATGGAAACATCACCTATTTCCTGTCATTGTATATGCAGATTTGGAAGAATACTATTTTCATATATTAACCCGTAATTAAGATTGAAAACTATCAGAATATGATCCAAATACATCCAGGAAGTTTCGGCCCACCAGATACCATCACAAAAAAAAGGAGTATTTTTTTCGCAGGGCAAGGAAAAGGGTTATGATTGAAAGTATTGTTGGCCTCGTCTTGTTATTTTAAAGCAAATATGGAAAAGCTAAGAAGTCTCAATATTATCTGCTTTATTTACATATCTAAGTTTCAATCAATTTTTGAATTTTTTTTTTAAACTCCAATCTGAGAAAGCAAAACATATTGCCCATGGAAAGTTGTTTATTTCAACTTTCTTTGTGAGGGATGTGTAAACACTTTAAGAGACCTGACTTTCTAGTGAGCATTATTCCATTTTGACTGGCAGCACAAAGGGCAGCTATAGAAATAGCTTTTAAAAAAGATTTGAGACATAAGCAATGTCTGGATACAGTTGCTAACCAGTATCTGGGGACTAAACAGCAAGGTTTTCCTTTGATCACTTAGAGTCAGAAGTTCATTTCCTTTTCTGCATACATTTATCATTGTTCCAAATATAATAAGAATTGCATGTTATGTTTTTGGAGCTCTTAGTATGGAAAACGTATTTAGAAACATTTCCGAAGATTTACGTGTTTTTTTAAATATATTCCTTTCCAGAGGACATTTTCGTATGACATCTTTTGCTGCAAGACATGCCACATATGTTCTTGTAAGATAAGGGAAACAAAATTAATTAACATCTAAATTATGCCTATATTTTAATGCTAATTATGCTTAATTAATTTATGAATATTTTATCATACCTCACCCAGTAATTTTAATAAACCGACTTTTTATATTTTATTAATATGTATCTATAAATACTCCCCAACAAACTTTTTTAAAAAATTATAATTTAAAAGTTAAATAATTTCTATGGTATATTAGGATGATCACTGCAGCTGTTCACAGAAATATTCACAACTATTTGTTTGTTACCTTTTAAGCATTCTCCCTTTTGAAGGATTTTTTTTTTCTTTTACAATTATTATGCATACATTTTGTTGTTTATTCACAGCAAATGAATCCTTTTTGGACAGCTAGGTCACATTCTAGAAGACAGTCAGAATTAATGGGGAAAAAAATCAGTGGACATTAGGGGAGGTCTCTGATAACTACATATAAAAGGACAATATTGTCAATACTTCTTAATATTGGCTGAAAAACAACAGGCCAGAGCACAAGCCATCAGCTTTCAGTTCCTTTCTTTACTGAGACTCTTCTGCTCCCAGATACCTTTGCTCAGAACTACACCTTGCTGCTTACATTTATAGGTCTTTTTAAGTGTTTGATCTATTTATTGAGCACAAAGGGTTTGTTCTGTGCTTCCCAAACACCGTTAACAAAATATCCAACCCAAACCAAAACAAGCACCTTCTTTTTTTTTTCCCCCATGTACCTGTTTTTAAATGAAAGTGCAGACTATGTTAACAGAATTACATAGACTTAAATTCAATGCATTCAAATGCAGTCTTAGGTTGTAAAGCAGATATCTGTGCAAGAAATGATTCAGCACGTCACATCATATTAAAAAGATAAATTAACATCCTTTGAAAGAATAGCCTAAATTATCTGAGATACCTATGTATATGTGGCAGCAAGAGATTCAAAACTTCTCTTTCTTACTGAGGGTACTATACAATTATTCTTTGTCCTAAAAGAAACATCCCCTCATGCACAAAGGAAACATATTTTCTTATAACCACAAAGACAGAGGTGTCCAATTACACTTTTTCTTCATCACCTTCCCATTTTCTATTCTATTTTCTATTCCATTTTCTAATTATAGCGCAGATCTCACTTTCATCTTTGAAATAATCATATCTTCAAAGAAACTTATGGATCAGTTTGACCACTGTGTTTATTATCTTAACAGACTTGATGACAGGCATACGTTTGGTGCCAATTTCTCTAAAATATTTTATGCAAGTATTGTAACTCATAGTCTTGTTGACTAACCCATGTTTGGACATCTACACATATATCTGTGCTGGGTTTGGCTGAGGCAGAGTTGATTTTTTCACAGTGGCTAGTATGGGGCTGTGTTTTGGATTTGTGGTGAACACAGGGTTGATAATATTGAGATGTTTTTGCTGTTGCTGAGCAGTGTTTACACAGAGCCATATCATATGACACCACGCTCACTATACAAAACTGGAGGAAAGAAGGAAGAGGAAGGGAAATTCGGAGTGAGGATGCTTGTCTTCCCAAGTAATCGTTATGCGTGATGGAGCCCTGCTCTCCTGGAGATGGCTGAACACCTGCCTGCCCATGGGAAGCAGTGAATTACTTTGTTTTACTTTGCTTGCATGCAAGACTTTTGCTTTCCCTATTAAACTGTCTTTCTCTCAATCCATGTCTAGCTTTTACCCTTCCGATTCTCTCCCTGATCCCACTGGTAGGGGAGTGGGTGAGTGGCTCTATTTTAAATCACCCAATTTCTCCTATCCTTTCTAGATTAGCTATAACATCTGGAATATTCTAAATTAATTGTTAACTGCAAATAGTTCCATTCATTCTGAGGAGACCTTTTTATTGTGAAAAATTGCTCAGTAAAAGAGATGCTCGAAGGAGTTTGCCATGGGGAGGTAAACTGATGAGAATAATGATAACTTGAGTGATTTTAACAGTAAAGAATCAGAAAGAATTGGTTCCATTATGGTACTATTACAATGTTAATTTCTTGGTATTGGATTAATTTAAATATAGGTTTAGATGCTACATAATCCTGTAAAAGAGGTTTCTTCTGTATGAAAATGTAGCAAGGGCCTCTTCACTTTCACCCACAGAATTTTTCTCATCAGCAATTAAAGTCTCATATATTTTGAACGAGAGTTCTGAAGATCAAACCCCATGTGACATGTCCCTCTAGGGCAAGTCATTACCAGTTCAGTGACAATTGTTTCAACTGGCTTTTTGATGGAGGGAAGAAATAACAATCTTTCTTATGAGTTCTTTGGTATTGACAAATCACTTTCAGGCTCTTGCCTCCAGCAGAAATAATGCATCTCTGGCCTTTAAAATGATAACTAGTATTCCACAGCAATCTTCCCTGTATCTGGTGCTATTTTCAATCTATTTACATTATCTGAATGGCATAATTTTCCATGTTCAAGCTGTGAGACCACTGTTATACTCTTGATTTATTGTATTGCGTAGTTTATAATGCCTGCTGGAAGCATTTGTCAGAGTTATGTTTAACAAAACTAAAAGAAACACACAAAGGCAGACTGCACAAATTTTCATTTCCAAACAGAACTATTTCTGTTTCTGACTGAATAAACATCTTATTTCAGTTATCTGTTTCTTTGAGGGAGGAAAAGCTAAAAAATTTCTTGCAGAAGTTAAACACCCTTAATGAAAATATCAAATTGCTGAGATTTTCATTATTCAAGCAAAACAATCCCTAAAAATTTGGATTAAGAATTTTATTAAAAAAATAGAACTGTGGTCCCATCTGGAACTTAGTAGAGATTGCAGTCTTTTGAGCCACAGCTTGCATTTTGGATGTCCAATAAAGAAACTTAACTACTAGGAAGTATTTGTATATTACCTTTTTTTCCCTTTTACCCTCCTTTTTTTGATCATTATTTACTTCATGGCTAGGCTTCGCGAACGAAGGCATGACCAGTTGCATAATTGTCCTTTCAAGCACTGCTTCCTTGTAATGCAGAAGAAGGAAAAAGGAATTAATGGAATTCTAGGAATGAAACAAATATTACTAAAGCAAATACTATGCAGTTTAATAATTCTTACACATAGAATTCACAAAGGAGTTATTTACATTTCTACTTACTCAAAAAATGCTTCATATCAATGCATTTCTCAGATTAGCATATTCTACCAAGATCTCAGAGGCTGCATTGAGGTATTAGAAGCTACTATATAATGAAGAGGTTCAATTATGTGCTGTTTACAAAATTAGATGACAAAATAGTAAAAACAAACACCATTTAGGGAATGAAAATCTACATTGAGTTGGAGGAGTATGAAAAAGCATTTTAGGTGTTGATGGATATGAAGACTGGTGAAAATAATATAACACTTGCATAGAGTTTCTAATACCAGTGCAATAATATAATTTATTACACTAATTTCTTCTTGGTGAATTCCGTACAAAGACAGGTAATTTATGACATCAATAGTTACAAGAGAAACTAAGTATTGAGTTAGTTGGATCAACCAGTTATACATTTAAAAAAAAAAGTTGTCTGCACTTAATTCTTACCATCATTCTTCTTTCTCACACATATAACACATATGAAAGATAATAATGTTGTACCAGACAGTTCATAGTACGAAGGGAAACATTTATGCTGTCAGGCAAGTTTTATAATGTATGACAATATAGCCATTGATTAGATTGGCTCAGACTCTGCTTCCTAAAGAAAGCTTTTTTTTTACCCATTTCAATTCATAAAACATGTAATGAATGTGATATTGGTGATATAAAACATGTTCTCATCTCAACAGAGTTCATTGGTGTCATAGTTTAAGAATGGTATTCCCCAATGTAATGCTGTCACTGAAACTGTGAAGGAACTAATTTCCCACGCACACACACACCACCTCTCAGAACCCCTCCAGCTGGAAGCATAAAAGGGAAATACTATGGGTTGAGAGAACAACTTACTGGAAATAGCAACGGGATAAGAACATAAACGGCAACAATACTAATGCAAAAGTGTACAAAGAGAGAATGTGATTTACATGCAAAATGCTCACCAAGCCCTGGACAATGAAAGAAGTCCTATGAGGAGAGGCTGAGGGAGCTGGGGTTGTTCAGTGTGGAGAAGAGGAGGCTCAGGGCAGACCTCATCACTCTCTACAACTACCTGAAAGGTGGCTGTAAAGTCAGGTGCGCATTGATCTCTTATCCCAGGCAACCAGCAGTAGGACAAGAGGGCATGGTCTTAATCTCTGCCAGGAGAGGAAGAAATTTTTTATAGAGAGAGTAATCAGATACCGGAATTGACTGCCCAAGGAGGTGGTGGAGTCACCGTCCCTGCAGGTTTTTAAGATGAGACTGGATGTGGCACTTAGTGCCATGGTCTAGTAACCATGGCAGCGTTGGATCAAGGGTTGGACTTGATGATCTTGGAGATCTTTTCAAACCTGGTTGATTCCATGATTCTATGATTCTATGAAAGAAATGCAGAAATAGAATTTTACATTAAATATAGTCGATAAAGATATTTATCATAATTTTGTATCTCATGTGGTAATGAGGAATGAATTAATGTATCGCAGAATAGGTGGCAAGATTATAATTTTGATGCAGAAACACACACAGGTGGCAGTGATTTGTTCTTCAAAGGATCTCAGTGTTGAATAATAAGTGGTTTACTTCTGCTTCTTGGTTTTCTTTTAAGTTTCTTTTACACAGAAATATGAATGGCTGTTGAGTTCTCACAGAACTGCCTTGCATATGTGGAGATGTTGGTCCTCAAAGCTTGCTTAAACTTGATATTGTTATTTAATTACTACCCCTTTAAATACCAACAGGTATTGTAATATATTATAATTTCTTCTTTTTATAACAGCAATTACAAAAAAACCCTTCTTTTGTTTTTATTTCTTTTTTTCCCCATTCCTTTCTTCCCTTTTTTCTTCTTCTTTCTCTTTTCTCTTATTTTCCTTTTCTTTTCCCTGTAAACATAACCTCTTTGTGGGTCTATCACTAGTCCTTTTACTGCTACAGTAGCCTGTGGTAACCAGGAAACAGTTCACTGCAGCTCATTTCCCCTGAATCTTAAAATGTGTAATTCCTGGTTGCATGTGTTTATTGAGAAACAGGCAACAATTAAATACTTTCAAATGCTGACAGCAACAGAGTTTCTCTAAAAGACCTGGTTGAAATATTTATTTGCTTCTGACATTGCTTAACGTAAGAACTTTTTTCTTCATTAGAGTCCTTCCACAGCTCTCAAATTGTGACCACAATTTAAGTAACAGTTGAGACATTTCTTTCTAGAATCTTAGCATTAGAAACGTTCTTGTGGAAATTCTAAGTAAAGAAGTATACATATGGAAGCATACTCCATTAATGCATGCAGATTTACATGGACTAAGGAAAGGGAACTATTATTTTGGCTGGCAGATGCCGATGGCTTTCAGAGATAAAGGCCTCTTTTTCCTCCTGTAGAATAGAGGTAGAATGAGTTAGGACTAATGGATATTAGATTTCAGACATAAAGCTGCATCTTGTGACAGAATGTCTTGACATTTTCAGAGCAGAGATTCTGATGGGGAAGTACAGGCTGGCATCCAAGTGTGCACACATCCCCAGATAGGGTGCAAAGCACCTTTTAGGCTGTGAATTTTGTTCTGTGATGAGGTGTTAATTGCTTCTCACTGAAGTACATATTGATCTGACACAACTATCCTTCTCCAGTGGATTCTAACCTAATCTGAAGAGATTTGAGAGCTCAGAAAGAAATGAAAGTGGAGAAATGCGTTTCATTAGTTTCTCCTTGCTAGTAGCTTGCTCTTGTGATACAAGTTTAGGAAAAGCTGCAAATGGATCTTCTTAAAGAGTGTATCTGTGTGTTTTCTGACATACTTCCTTAAAGAAATGTGATCTAGTTTTGTAGAGACAAAGAACCTGTAAAAAGAAGCTTAGTGATTTCAGTTAAAGGCTGTGTGTGAATTCTTTTCTGTATAATGTGAAGAAAATATTCTCATCACTTTAACTCAAGTTTGGGGAAATAAAACTATTGATTGTAACCCAGTCAACTAGTCCGTAGATTGCTAACGCAAGCATTGCTATGCAATACTCTATATGGATTTTAATTGAAACAGCAGATGAATAGCCCAACTCTGCAGCCCACATACATTTCAGATTTTGAAATTATACATCTTGAATTTTAAACAATATTGTTTAATGGTTTCTTTTTAATCCTAGTAGCTATGACCTGATTGGACATTTGATGACAGTTTAGGAAATCTTTTATGATATGACTACTAGTAATGTAAATAATTTTTTTTCTTCCATGTTAGCTACTAATACAATTTACTAATACTATTTTACTACTTTTTCCTTTTCCTACTATCTTTTGTGTTTATTAAAAGGTTGTATTTTTCTAAAGATATTTCACAGCAAGAATGTTTATATGATGATGTTGTAAAATTGGTGTCCAGTATTGAATTGGGTATATTACAGGAATAAACCTTACTGTGAAATTTTTGTTCTTTCCAGGGAAACTGGGAAATAGCACTAGAAAAAATGTTAGTTTCAGGGCTGCATGTATTTTATTTTTCTTATAATAATGCCAGCAGTCTGACCCTGACTGTGCACCATCATTTCAGAAATGAAAAATAATGAAATCACAAAAGGTGAGAAACTAGCTACCCAGGCAGTCCTTGCTATTTTAGCTATATTAGTTCAACTCTCTCTAATGTAAGTGTTTCAAACATGAACTGCTATCACTTCCTGAAGAGAGCCAAAAAGTTAATAACTTTAAAGGAAACAGTGCCATGAAACTAATAGGGAAGAGGGGAAAAAACAATCCTCCTCTGGGTTAAAAAAATTTTACACCATCATAGATACCTATTTCTTACAATAGTCAATGCTGACATTTAAAGCTTAGGCTGCTCCTGAATGAGTATGCCACACATCATGCCTTGTAAAAAGCAGACAATATAGCATTTTATTAACTTTCTGTGACCTATCATTGCTTGATTTTGGTATACAAAGGTGTAGTGAAACATACAACAAGTGGACTGAAGAAGATAAAGCTTTGAAAAACAAATGAGAAAAGAAGAACTTATAACTGCAGTGATATTAGAAGTCCTTTGTGATAAAGCAAAAAAGTGAGAAAAAAACCCCATGTGAGATCTTAAAGAAATTTCTGACTTTGGAAAGAAAGTGCCTTGCAAAGGGAATGTAGGCAGGACTGCTCCCTTCAGTTCACCTGCAGCAGTCTTTTGCTTCCTGGTTTGTATTTCTTGTTAGGCTATACTAATTGGTTATAATGTTAACTGCTGTGGTGAGCAATTCACTGAAAGAGCTCAATTAGGAGACCTTGCAATTCATGACTAAGATTCCTTGCTCTTGATTAATGTTCATTTCTGTTTGAGTACTCAGGCTAGATTTGGAATGGTTCTATTGTCTGATGTTTATTAATTTTAAAGACATGAAAATTTATCATTGCTTCATCTAATGAACTGAATAGAAGGCAAGAAAGAGCAAAGAAGCGAAGGCATGTTTTTCCCCCCTTATTCCATACAGACTTGTGGCACAGAGCAAATCATTTAGCATTTGTAAAGTAATGATTATGGTGTTACTTTCTTGTGTAATTCACAGGGCTGTTATGAACACTAATCAAATAATCTTTTTAAATGCTTCAGTCGAGTATGAATCTTTATAAAAGAAAATAATGTATTATTCATTACCTTTCTGTATCTGGCCTTCCCAATTAGTGTAAAAGCATTTGCTTTATGCTACAGATGGCCTCTGGTGACACAGAAAGGGAGAGGCAAAGGGAGAGTTAGTTTTGGTTTGGTTTGGTTTTTTTATAGACATTTCTTGTTTCAGATTCTTACATGGAGTTTTCCTCTGTGGCCTTGAGCAAAGTGCTTGGGATCCTTTCTTCTAGACATTCTCCAGCCACTGTATGTCTGAACCTTGTGTTTGAATCATGACAGAGAAAAGTCAAACTTGGATACTCTCAAACCATCTAAGAGTCTGGGCATGCAACCCTTGTGACTGTTTTGCCTTGAGTTTTCAAACTTCATGCTTGTAAAATGAGTGGAAATGTTTTGAAAAAATTCAGAATTTTAAATTTAAGGACCATTTTTTCAAAGTAGCTGATTTTCTGTTGAATACCTACACAAAGTTTGCGGTATTTTCAGTGGCTCTGTCAGCAACCTGCAACTGCCACCAAGAGCTGTTGGAAATCTGCTCACATCATTAAGGTACCTGAAAATGATCTCTAGTATCTTGAAATGCTAGAATTACAGACTGTAAGAAAGATGCATCGTTCCTTACAGAGCACTATGTTACTCCCTTGGTGTTTTGGAGTAATAATGTTAATAGCTCCTGCAGAACCCAGTCATGTGAAAACAGTGGTTTCGGCATTAATTGTGCTTAAACAAAGAATTTTAGCAACCATTTAGTAAACCATTGAGAGTTGTCCTCAATAAATTACACTCAGGAGCTATATATCTCTTTAACTCTCCCTGGCTACTGGCAGCCAACTTACTTCCCATCTGCTGCTTTCCACAGATGAAGGCTGCTCTCAGTTTCTAGAAAGCTAAATAAGACTTTTGGTAAAATTGGCTGTAAACTGCAGAAGAGTTCTTATTAAACGGCTGCACAGGGGAGCAGCTAAAGCATGATCAAAATTTGGTAAAGAATATATGGAAATTCCAGAAGGTTAATACTGTCAGCCATCCTTAAATCTGAATATTTATATGTAATGAATGAAGAAAAATAACTGTCCAAGATTCATGAGCACAGTAATTCAGTAACCCTCACAGTCACTTGTTGATGTGCAGATTAATAATCTCAATTTCTCTGTGTTCTGAGCTGCAATGAATTAAGAGAGTATCGAGGAACTGAAAAACACCACGACCTTGCAAAACCACTTGAACATCAGATTTTTTTCAATGTCTTATCAAACTCTTATTACATGTGACTCAGAAGTACCCACACCTTGGTTCTCAGTTATGATGCAGGTTCTTAGAATGGGATTTTTTAGCTTAAACATAAAAGACAACTAAGAAGAACTGTTCCTATGTTAAAGCTTGATTCATCTTTGCTTCTGTGTTATTCTTTTCTGTTCTCCATCACATTGTCTTATAAAGCCTTTATTTCTTATGCTTACTTCCTTTTCCTTCAAAGCATTACAGTTTCCTCTCCTCTGTCACTTATGACACCTGTCTTTATTTTTCCATAATGATCCCACAGGCTGGTAACACAGCAAGGAAGAACTTTCTTTGGAGAAACACTGGACACCTCAGCCTTTGTTTAGCAATGCAGAACTGAGGAACTCTTAGTACGTGTCAGCCTGAATCCAACGGCAGTAAAATCTGTTTCCCATGCAAAAAAAGTTCTTAGATGTACGGTCTTATCTGAAGGCTAATTTTATGTGGATTTTATGGAAGGAAATTGAACAGTATTAAACAAATAATACATATCTCATAATCATTGATCTGCTGGCAGATATTCCTCTTCCGAATTTTTGTAAAGTGTTACAAACCGTTAACCAAGATATCTGAAAAATTATGAGAGCTACAAAAATTTATGAAATAAGATTATAGTGATTTTAAAATAATTATTTTGATTATTTCTTAGTTTCCAGCTTTGATGCAAACTCAGATGTTGCCAAGGTATATTTAAGACAGGGTGCCTACCTCAGAAAACTTTTGAAAACTTTTGAATTATTTTTTGACAAAATTGTCCGATGTTTAAAAAATTTTCAACCAAGTGAAACCCCTGGGATTACATGGCAGTTTAAAAAACCCCTCACAAAAATTTGGAGAAAAGCATTTATATATGTTTTTTTTCTCTATATTTCTATTTCTAGGGGCCATGTTACCTTGTCAGTAGGTTTGAAGGAAATGAGGAGTTAAGCTTTACCTTAGAAGAAAATGTTGAAGTCCACAGATGACTATGCAAAAACTGTTGGGATTCTTTCCTGTATAACCAAGAAATTATTTTTTTCATGGCTGCATATGAAAACAGTAGACTTTCAAGTATGCCAAGTGACTGCTCTTAGGAATTGTCCTTTTCCCACTGAACAAGGTGGGGAGCTTTCCTTCTACAGACTGTTAGATGAGGAAATGACTGAATTGAGTGCATACCTTGGCATCATTTGCATCCTCAGGATTTCATTGGGTATTTGTTTTTATTTCCTGCATGAAGAAACACTGTAAACTACTTAGTATTTCCCCTAAAATCTGACATGAAAATCTATCCTATTCGAAGGTCACTAGTAGAACTTGTACAAAATTCTGGATTCGCAACAATAAACAGAATAAATACCCACAAAATGATTTATGCCATCTTAAGGTCTCATGGCATTGACCAATGAGCTGCATAAAGGCACACAAAAATGATTTATGTCTCTTAAATTCTCCTAATAAGAGAATAAGAAGGAGAAATGGAAAATTCAGGCACTTCTTCTTGAGTACAAGTGTTCACTACAGCAGGAAGAAACATGGTAAACTTTAAAAATGTTTCTGTTTAAAATTGGAGTAAGGATTTCTTTTTCAGTTTCCTACAAACACAGGCTTTTTTTAAAGTATAAGGCTTTAAGCTACCTCTGATAAAGAAACTTCTATTCACCCATATAACTATCATAAATGTCAGTGAAAGTTTGCAGGTAAAAGAAAGGAATTATATATCAACTATTTGCAGGACTTAGCTTAATCTAAAACATAACAATAACCTTTCTTCAAGAAATATTTGTGGAGTCTTACATTCCTGAAATTGTCTCCAAGGTACTCACAATTTAGAACTCAATATAGCAAATTTGGGAATCTGTCCAGCATTTTGTTATGTTTTGTTATGTTTGTGTCTAGAGGCACATTAAAATACACTAATCAAAAACAAAGTTATGAATATAGCTAAGCATTTAAATACAGTCCTTTAGGAATTGAAACATTAATACCTTAAATTATCCATTGTTAGCTGTTTTATGAGCTTGTGACTATACCTGAAATTCTTTGAATAATCTTTTTACTTGCTGCTGACAACTTTTCACAGAACTTTCCTTTTTCATGTTATTTTATTATAGGTTTTGCTGTTTTCATTTTTTTTTCAATTTCCAGAAGGATACTAGTAAGAAGTATCCCCTTTTAAATCCTTGTGAGTGTTCATAATCTATCTGTAATCTGTCAGTTATTAAAAGAGAGGCCCCTCTTTTAATAAACAATGTCATTTATTTCCATGATTTGAAAATAAGTCCTTTGCTCTTGAACAGAAGTCCAGTTTTCACCTTTGTATCCTACTTCACGTGCTATTCAAATGAAAGTGAAAGCACTGATATAGAATAATGTCAGGTCCTCACATCTCAGGGGATGTCACTGAAACTTGTACTCCAAGTCAGGATATGAATTAAATCTCTCTAGGGCTTCAGTGCTACATTACAGATAAAGAAGTAGATGAGAATCAAGCCATGCATCTAAGATAACCTGAACTTGGAAGTAAGTTTCATCTAGGAAAAATACTTTTTATCTTAGTCATCCTTTTTTTCTTTTTGCAAGACTTGCTCATTCCAAAGTGTGGTATAAAAAGAATGGTGGTTATTCTAGAAGTTTTGTATCTGCATCCAAATCTCAGCTCTATAGTTCAGGCACATTCTCAGAATTCCTGTTTTTCAAATATATCTTTAACTATCATTTGGGGAAATTCAAATGTGTTTTCAGAGATAGCTGAAAACTCACATAGGCTTTCCAATGGCCAAAGATCACACAGTCAGTCCTAAAGTTTAGCACTTTTTACTTGGGTATTTTGATGCTTGTGTAGGACTATTGATTTCAACAGAGTAATGCAAATGAACAACAAATGTGGATCTGGCATTCATTCTTTCCTTTAATCAGTATTTCTAACAGATGATCTGTTAACAGAATATTATTGAACATTAGTCTTTTCAAGTACTCATTACCTTTCTACCAGAAAGTGAACTTTTCATAGCACAATGAATAATACACCTGCTTTTAGCAGTAATTGCTTTGGTGCTGTGTGCATATGAGAATGAGGTGTACCAGCCTGCCTGAATATAAATGGGGCATGGGGCACCTGTTATATTGTGGACTTGTAATTAATAACCAGAAAATTATTTCTGATTAATATCAGAAAACTATTAGGTAGGGCAAGGTGAGTACTAAACTAGGTCCGTGACTGATAGCGGACAACTACTGAAATGAATTCCAAGCAAGACTGCCATAAAAAAAAATATATCTGAAGTGAAAATAGTCTGCATTGTTTGATTAACCTAATTTTTACAATTTATAAATAACCTTAAATTTGTTTGCACAGTTTAGGTAAACTAAAAATGAGAGGCATATTAACAGCAAGTGAAGCTTGCAAAATATCACTCCGGGTATGACTGAATGTATGTCACTGGCTGATGGACTGTGTCCTCAGATTTTTTTTTTTCCTTTCCCTAGGAGTATTCTACAAGATACCAGTAACTACCTTAGGCAGGTTACAGAACAAGATGGATGAATTGCCAGATTTAGTTTGGAAAATCCTGTATAGCAATCAGTTCCTCTTCCTTTTCAATACCACCCATCTCTCACCTTTCTTCCTTTTTATCTTATTTTAGAAAAAAACCCCAAACTGTTTACATTTTGAGAAACTATAAATCATACATTTTCTATTTGAATTATGTTTTAAAATTATGAGAATATTGAATTGTTAAGTTTTCCAAGCAGGTGTGAAGTATTTCAATAACTGCTAACTGGTACCTGTACAGCATTCAGTGTGTGCTATACATTAAATCTGTAACAGTGGATTTTATATCACTTTCTGTGATCACTTTAATCTGTGCAAATGCGATACACAGATTTTAGTTTAAAATTGTTGTATGTTGCCTGCCTGAAAGAAACAAATTCTAATTCCACTATCAAAATGAATGATGATTTACTAATTTTTCAGTATTAAAAATTCAGTATTCTCATCGTATACTGCATGAAAAGTTTTATAAGGAGTCAGTGAATAAACAGATTAGGCTATTCAATAGGTTAGACATTCTCTTTATGACACAGTTATTGGAGGTGTTAGTATTGAAATGCAGAAACTACGTACAAGAATATAGTGAATGGAAATAACTATCATAAAACATGCAATGGCTATCTGAAATTCATGGCTACAGACTATAGTACAAGGTTACAAATTGTAAAAAAAAAGACCTGTTATATTTAGAATATTGTCATCGAATATTTTTCAAAAAGATGGAACTCCATAAAGGAACCAAAGCTTCAGGTTTTAAAGCATGGATCATTCTGACTTTAGTGACTAGGAAGAAAGTGCTGCTGAGCTATTCCACATTACTTCTTCTGAAATAGCCAGTGTTCATTTTCAGGTGCAGAGGAGGACCATGTGGGGTTGTGTTGGAAGTCAGCTAGAGCTATACTTATTATAACCCTTGGAGAGCCAACCATCTGATAGCAGTGAGCAATTAGCAAATAGTATGAGAAAAAAAAGTCCTACAATTACCTTCTGTTTCTTACAGTACTTATGTTCACAAGTTTCTAAACAAGCGACCCTCAAGCACAGCTCAATTCTCTGTTGAGAGATATCATAATCTGTTACCTTCTTGACTAGAGATTTCCCTTTACCTCTCAACCTGATAAAACTGAAGAAGAAGAAAAGTGACATCTCACATTGTTTTGCATTTATTGTATCAGCAGCGTTAAATATTCAATTGTCCCTACTGTATACTTCAAATTCTGGTCTATTTTCTAGATTTTTCACAAGCAAATTGAAGGTGAAGTGCCTGAATTTCTACCAATAATGGCTATTCTGTGGGTATAGTTAGATGAGCCAGTTTTAGACTGGTGTTACACTTTTTTTTTTAACTTGGTGCTACACTTCAGTATCCCACCATTTTCTTTCCTCTTCCAGCTATATCCTCCACAACTTAACCGCATTAACTCAGTAGCCTAGGAAAAAAAATACCAAAAGAACGTTTTTGAGTTCCAGTGTGCTGGAAGGTTTTATTGACCTGTAGATGTGAGTAATGAATGGTGACACTTGAACATATATAGAAAACAGGGTTGAAATTGCTGACCAAGAGGTGGAAAAAGTCTAAAAAAATGTGGGGAACTGTCGCTGATAATGTCGGAACGGCCAAAGCGACACAAAAAAAGGTTCCAGCAAAGTTTATTCCAAGAAAAAAGCAGGGACAGCGGGGCTGCTGCGCAGCCCCTTAAGTACAGTTTTTGAACACACGTAATGCACACGGATTGGACAGTTCAAACTTTCACACCAGAATTCTTACAGCTAATAGGTGCATTTTCTAAACTCTACTTTCTCACAACAACTTTGCTCTTTCTCAAAACAGCCCAGTTCTTTCCCACAACAGTCCCGAGCACCTGCTCTTATTTTTCTCTCATG